>NW_022262969.1:38003-95503 GCF_002021735.2 Oncorhynchus kisutch | reverse complement strand
TCAGAACCATTGATTTGTCTGGAGTGGGTTTAATCTACCAGAACATCATCAGAACCATTGATATGTCTGGAGTGGTTTAATCTACCAGAACATCATCAGAACCATTAATATGTCTGGAGTGGTTTAATCTACCAGAACATCATCAGAACCATTGATATGTCTGGAGTGGGTTTAATCTACCAGAACATCATCAGAACCATTGATTTGTCTGGAGTGGGTTTAATCTACCAGAACATCATCAGAACCACTGATTTGTCTGGAGTGGTTTAATCTACCAGAACCATTGATATGTCTGGAGTGGGTTTAATCTACCAGAACATCATCAGAACCATTGATATGTCTGGAGTGGTTTAATCTACCAGAACATCATCAGAACCATTAATATGTCTGGAGTGGTTTAATCTACCAGAACATCATCAGAACCATTGATTTGTCTGGAGTGGGTTTAATCTACCAGAACATCATCAGAACCATTGATATGTCTGGAGTGGGGTTAATCTACCAGAACATCATCAGAACCATTGATTTGTCTGGAGTGGGTTTAATCTACCAGAACATCATCAGAACCATTGATTTGTCTGGAGTGGGTTTAATCTACCAGAACATCATCAGAACCATTGATTTGTCTGGAGTGGGTTTAATCTACCAGAACATCATCAGAACCATTGATATGTCTGGAGTGGTTTAATCTACCAGAACATCATCAGAACCATTGATATGTCTGGAGTGGTTTAATCTACCAGAACATCATCAGAACCATTGATATGTCTGGAGTGGGTTTAATCTACCAGAACATCATCAGAACCATTGATATGTCTGGAGTGGTTTAATCTACCAGAACATCATCAGAACCATTGATATGTCTGGAGTGGTTTAATCTACCAGAACATCATCAGAACCATTGATATGTCTGGAGTGGGTTTAATCTACCAGAACATCATCAGAACCATTGATATGTCTGGAGTGGTTTAATCTACCAGAACCATTGATTTGTCTGGAGTGGTTTAATCTACCAGAACATCATCAGAACCATTGATATGTCTGGAGTGGTTTAATCTACCAGAACATCATCAGAACCATTGATATGTCTGGAGTGGTTTAATCTACCAGAACATCATCAGAACCATTGATTTGTCTGGAGTGGGTTTAATCTACCAGAACATCATCAGAACCATTGATTTGTCTGGAGTGGTTTAATCTACCAGAACATCATCAGAACCATTGATATGTCTGGAGTGGTTTAATCTACCAGAACATCATCAGAACCATTGATATGTCTGGAGTGGTTTAATCTACCAGAACATCATCAGAACCATTGATATGTCTGGAGTGGTTTAATCTACCAGAACATCATCAGAACCATTGATATGTCTGGAGTGGTTTAATCTACCAGAACATCATCAGAACCATTGATATGTCTGGAGTGGTTTAATCTACCAGAACATCATCAGAACCATTGATATGTCTGGAGTGGTTTAATCTACCAGAACATCATCAGAACCATTGATATGTCTGGAGTGGTTTAATCTACCAGAACATCATCAGAACCATTGATATGTCTGGAGTGGGTTTAATCTACCAGAACATCATCAGAACCATTGATATGTCTGGAGTGGTTTAATCTACCAGAACATCATCAGAACCATTGATTTGTCTGGAGTGGTTTAATCTACCAGAACCATTGATATGTCTGGAGTGGTTTAATCTACCAGAACATCATCAGAACCATTGATTTGTCAGGAGTGGGTTTAATCTACCAGAACATCATCAGAACCACTGATATGTCTGGAGTGGGTTTAATCTACCAGAACCATTGATATGTCTGGAGTGGGTTTAATCTACCAGAACCATTGATATGTCTGGAGTGGGTTTAATCTACCAGAACATCATCAGAACCATTGATTTGTCTGGAGTGGTTTAATCTACCAGAACCATTGATATGTCTGGAGTGGTTTAATCTACCAGAACATCTTCAGAACCATTGATTTGTCTGGAGTGGGTTTAATCTACCAGAACATCATCAGAACCACTGATATGTCTGGAGTGGGTTTAATCTACCAGAACATCATCAGAACCATTGATATGTCTGGAGTGGGTTTAATCTACCAGAACATCATCAGAACCACTGATATGTCTGGAGTGGGTTTAATCTACCAGAACATCATCAGAACCATTGATATGTCTGGAGTGGTTTAATCTACCAGAACATCATCAGAACCATTGATATGTCTGGAGTGGGTTTAATCTACCAGAACATCACCAGAACCATTGATTTGTCTGGAGTGGTTTAATCTACCAGAACATCATCAGAACCACTGATATGTCTGGAGTGGGTTTAATCTACCAGAACCACGGATATGTCTGGAGTGGTTTAATCTACCAGAACATCATCAGAACCATTGATATGTCTGGAGTGGTTTAATCTACCAGAACATCACCAGAACCACTGATATGTCTGGAGTGGTTTAATCTACCAGAACATCACCAGAACCACTGATATGTCTGGAGTGGTTTAATCTCCCAGAACATCATCAGAACCACTGATATGTCTGGAGTGGGTTTAATCTACCAGAACATCATCAGAACCATTGATATGTCTGGAGTGGGTTTAATCTACCAGAACATCATCAGAACCACTGATATGTCTGGAGTGGGTTTAATCTACCAGAACCATTGATATGTCTGGAGTGGGTTTAATCTACCAGAACCATTGATTTGTCTGGAGTGGGTTTAATCTACCAGAACCATTAATATGTCTGGAGTGGGTTTAATCTACCAGAACCATTGATATGTCTGGAGTGGGTTTAATCTACCAGAACCATTGATTTGTCTGGAGTGGGTTTAATCTACCAGAACCATTAATATGTCTGGAGTGGGTTTAATCTACCAGAACCATTAATATGTCTGGAGTGGGTTTAATCTACCAGAACCACTGATATGTCTGGAGTGGTTTAATCTACCAGAACCATTAATATGTCTGGAGTGGGTTTAATCTACCAGAACATCATCAGAACCACTGATATGTCTGGAGTGGGTTTAATCTACCAGAACCATTGATTTGTCTGGAGTGGGTTTAATCTACCAGAACCATTAATATGTCTGGAGTGGTTTAATCTACCAGAACCACTGATATGTCTGGAGTGGGTTTAATCTACCAGAACCATTAATATGTCTGGAGTGGGTTTAATCTACCAGAACCACTGATATGTCTGGAGTGGTTTAATCTACCAGAACCATTAATATGTCTGGAGTGGGTTTAATCTACCAGAACCATTAATATGTCTGGAGTGGTTTAATCTACCAGAACCATTAATATGTCTGGAGTGGGTTTAATCTACCAGAACCATTAATATGTCTGGAGTGGGTTTAATCTACCAGAACCATTAATATGTCTGGAGTGGGTTTAATCTACCAGAACCATTGATATGTCTGGAGCGGGTTTAATCTACCAGAACCATTAATATGTCTGGAGTGGGTTTAATCTACCAGAACCATTGATATGTCTGGAGTGGGTTTAATCTACCAGAACCATTAATATGTCTGGAGTGGGTTTAATCTACCAGAACCATTAATATGTCTGGAGTGGGTTTAATCTACCAGAACCATTAATATGTCTGGAGTGGGTTTAATCTACCAGAACCATTAATATGTCTGGAGTGGGTTTAATCTACCAGAACCATTAATATGTCTGGAGTGGGTTTAATCTACCAGAACCATTAATATGTCTGGAGTGGGTTTAATCTACCAGAACCATTAATATGTCTGGAGTGTTTTTAATCTACCAGAACCATTAATATGTCTGGAGTGGGTTTAATCTACCAGAACCATTAATATGTCTGGAGTGGGTTTAATCTACCAGAACCATTAATATGTCTGGAGTGGGTTTAATCTACCAGAACCATTGATATGTCTGGAGTGGTTTAATCTACCAGAACATCACCAGAACCATTAATATGTCTGGAGTGGTTTAATCTACCAGAACCATTGATTTGTCTGGAGTGGTTTAATCTACCAGAACATCATCAGAACCATTGATTTG
This sequence comes from Oncorhynchus kisutch, assembly GCF_002021735.2. NCBI lineage: Eukaryota > Metazoa > Chordata > Actinopteri > Salmoniformes > Salmonidae > Oncorhynchus > Oncorhynchus kisutch. Next base: position 91,464 of record NW_022262969.1, on the reverse strand, counting down.
TCTGGAGTGGGTTTAATATACCAGAACCATTGATTTGTCTGGAGTGGTTTAATCTACCAGAACCATTGATTTGTCTGGAGTGGTTTAATCTACCAGAACATCATCAGAACCATTGATATGTCTGGAGTGGTTTAATCTACCAGAACATCATCAGAACCATTGATATGTTTGGAGTGGGTTTAATCTACCAGAACCATTGATATGTCTGGAGTGGTTTAATCTACCAGAACCATTGATTTGTCTGGAGTGGTTTAATCTACCAGAACATCATCAGAACCATTGATTTGTCTGGAGTGGGTTTAATCTACCAGAACATCATCAGAACCATTGATATGTCTGGAGTGGGTTTAATCTACCAGAACATCATCAGAACCACTGATTTGTCTGGAGTGGTTTAATCTACCAGAACATCATCAGAACCATTGATTTGTCTGGAGTGGGTTTAATCTACCAGAACATCATCAGAACCACTGATATGTCTGGAGTGGTTTAATCTACCAGAACATCACCAGAACCATTGATTTGTCTGGAGTGGGTTTAATCTACCAGAACATCATCAGAACCATTGATATGTCTGGAGTGGGTTTAATCTACCAGAACATCACCAGAACCATTGATATGTCTGGAGTGGGTTTAATCTACCAGAACATCATCAGAACCATTGATATGTCTGGAGTGGGTTTAATCTACCAGAACATCACCAGAACCACTGATATGTCTGGAGTGGGTTTAATCTACCAGAACCATTGATATGTCTGGAGTGGTTTAATCTACCAGAACCATTGATTTGTCTGGAGTGGTTTAATCTACCAGAACCATTGATATGTCTGGAGTGGTTTAATCTACCAGAACCATTGATTTGTCTGGAGTGGGTTTAATCTACCAGAACATCATCAGAACCATTGATATGTCTGGAGTGGTTTAATCTACCAGAACATCATCAGAACCATTGATATGTCTGGAGTGGGTTTAATCTACCAGAACCATTGATATGTCTGGAGTGGTTTAATCTACCAGAACCATTGATTTGTCTGTAGTGGTTTAATCTACCAGAACATCATCAGAACCATTGATTTGTCTGGAGTGGGTTTAATCTACCAGAACATCATCAGAACCATTGATATGTCTGGAGTGGTTTAATCTACCAGAACCATTGATTTGTCTGGAGTGGTTTAATCTACCAGAACCACTGATATGTCTGGAGTGGTTTAATCTACCAGAACATCACCAGAACCATTGATTTGTCTGGAGTGGTTTAATCTACCAGAACATCACCAGAACCATTGATTTGTCTGGAGTGGGTTTAATCTACCAGAACATCATCAGAACCATTGATTTGTCTGGAGTGGGTTTAATCTACCAGAACCATTAATATGTCTGGAGTGGGTTTAATCTACCAGAACCATTGATATGTCTGGAGCGGGTTTAATCTACCAGAACCATTAATATGTCTGGAGTGGGTTTAATCTACCAGAACCATTGATATGTCTGGAGTGGGTTTAATCTACCAGAACCATTAATATGTCTGGAGTGGGTTTAATCTACCAGAACCATTAATATGTCTGGAGTGGGTTTAATCTACCAGAACCATTAATATGTCTGGAGTGGGTTTAATCTACCAGAACCATTAATATGTCTGGAGTGGGTTTAATCTACCAGAACCATTAATATGTCTGGAGTGGGTTTAATCTACCAGAACCATTAATATGTCTGGAGTGGGTTTAATCTACCAGAACCATTAATATGTCTGGAGTGTTTTTAATCTACCAGAACCATTAATATGTCTGGAGTGGGTTTAATCTACCAGAACCATTAATATGTCTGGAGTGGGTTTAATCTACCAGAACCATTAATATGTCTGGAGTGGGTTTAATCTACCAGAACCATTGATATGTCTGGAGTGGTTTAATCTACCAGAACATCACCAGAACCATTAATATGTCTGGAGTGGTTTAATCTACCAGAACCATTGATTTGTCTGGAGTGGTTTAATCTACCAGAACATCATCAGAACCATTGATTTGTCTGGAGTGGGTTTAATATACCAGAACCATTGATTTGTCTGGAGTGGTTTAATCTACCAGAACATCATCAGAACCATTGATATGTCTGGAGTGGTTTAATCTACCAGAACATCATCAGAACCATTGATATGTTTGGAGTGGGTTTAATCTACCAGAACCATTGATATGTCTGGAGTGGTTTAATCTACCAGAACCATTGATTTGTCTGGAGTGGTTTAATCTACCAGAACATCATCAGAACCATTGATTTGTCTGGAGTGGGTTTAATCTACCAGAACATCATCAGAACCATTGATATGTCTGGAGTGGGTTTAATCTACCAGAACATCATCAGAACCACTGATTTGTCTGGAGTGGTTTAATCTACCAGAACATCATCAGAACCATTGATTTGTCTGGAGTGGGTTTAATCTACCAGAACATCATCAGAACCACTGATATGTCTGGAGTGGTTTAATCTACCAGAACATCACCAGAACCATTGATTTGTCTGGAGTGGGTTTAATCTACCAGAACATCATCAGAACCATTGATATGTCTGGAGTGGGTTTAATCTACCAGAACATCACCAGAACCATTGATATGTCTGGAGTGGGTTTAATCTACCAGAACATCATCAGAACCATTGATATGTCTGGAGTGGGTTTAATCTACCAGAACATCACCAGAACCACTGATATGTCTGGAGTGGGTTTAATCTACCAGAACCATTGATATGTCTGGAGTGGTTTAATCTACCAGAACCATTGATTTGTCTGGAGTGGTTTAATCTACCAGAACCATTGATATGTCTGGAGTGGTTTAATCTACCAGAACCATTGATTTGTCTGGAGTGGGTTTAATCTACCAGAACATCATCAGAACCATTGATATGTCTGGAGTGGTTTAATCTACCAGAACATCATCAGAACCATTGATATGTCTGGAGTGGGTTTAATCTACCAGAACCATTGATATGTCTGGAGTGGTTTAATCTACCAGAACCATTGATTTGTCTGTAGTGGTTTAATCTACCAGAACATCATCAGAACCATTGATTTGTCTGGAGTGGGTTTAATCTACCAGAACATCATCAGAACCATTGATATGTCTGGAGTGGTTTAATCTACCAGAACCATTGATTTGTCTGGAGTGGTTTAATCTACCAGAACCACTGATATGTCTGGAGTGGTTTAATCTACCAGAACATCACCAGAACCATTGATTTGTCTGGAGTGGTTTAATCTACCAGAACATCACCAGAACCATTGATTTGTCTGGAGTGGGTTTAATCTACCAGAACATCATCAGAACCATTGATTTGTCTGGAGTGGGTTTAATCTACCAGAACCATTAATATGTCTGGAGTGGGTTTAATCTACCAGAACCATTGATATGTCTGGAGCGGGTTTAATCTACCAGAACCATTAATATGTCTGGAGTGGGTTTAATCTACCAGAACCATTGATATGTCTGGAGTGGGTTTAATCTACCAGAACCATTAATATGTCTGGAGTGGGTTTAATCTACCAGAACCATTAATATGTCTGGAGTGGGTTTAATCTACCAGAACCATTAATATGTCTGGAGTGGGTTTAATCTACCAGAACCATTAATATGTCTGGAGTGGGTTTAATCTACCAGAACCATTAATATGTCTGGAGTGGGTTTAATCTACCAGAACCATTAATATGTCTGGAGTGGGTTTAATCTACCAGAACCATTAATATGTCTGGAGTGTTTTTAATCTACCAGAACCATTAATATGTCTGGAGTGGGTTTAATCTACCAGAACCATTAATATGTCTGGAGTGGGTTTAATCTACCAGAACCATTAATATGTCTGGAGTGGGTTTAATCTACCAGAACCATTGATATGTCTGGAGTGGTTTAATCTACCAGAACATCACCAGAACCATTAATATGTCTGGAGTGGTTTAATCTACCAGAACCATTGATTTGTCTGGAGTGGTTTAATCTACCAGAACATCATCAGAACCATTGATTTGTCTGGAGTGGGTTTAATATACCAGAACCATTGATTTGTCTGGAGTGGTTTAATCTACCAGAACCATTGATTTGTCTGGAGTGGTTTAATCTACCAGAACATCATCAGAACCATTGATATGTCTGGAGTGGTTTAATCTACCAGAACATCATCAGAACCATTGATATGTTTGGAGTGGGTTTAATCTACCAGAACCATTGATATGTCTGGAGTGGTTTAATCTACCAGAACCATTGATTTGTCTGGAGTGGTTTAATCTACCAGAACATCATCAGAACCATTGATTTGTCTGGAGTGGGTTTAATCTACCAGAACATCATCAGAACCATTGATATGTCTGGAGTGGGTTTAATCTACCAGAACATCATCAGAACCACTGATTTGTCTGGAGTGGTTTAATCTACCAGAACATCATCAGAACCATTGATTTGTCTGGAGTGGGTTTAATCTACCAGAACATCATCAGAACCACTGATATGTCTGGAGTGGTTTAATCTACCAGAACATCACCAGAACCATTGATTTGTCTGGAGTGGGTTTAATCTACCAGAACATCATCAGAACCATTGATATGTCTGGAGTGGGTTTAATCTACCAGAACATCACCAGAACCATTGATATGTCTGGAGTGGGTTTAATCTACCAGAACATCATCAGAACCATTGATATGTCTGGAGTGGGTTTAATCTACCAGAACATCACCAGAACCACTGATATGTCTGGAGTGGGTTTAATCTACCAGAACCATTGATATGTCTGGAGTGGTTTAATCTACCAGAACCATTGATTTGTCTGGAGTGGTTTAATCTACCAGAACCATTGATTTGTCTGGAGTGGGTTTAATCTACCAGAACATCATCAGAACCATTGATATGTCTGGAGTGGTTTAATCTACCAGAACATCATCAGAACCATTGATATGTCTGGAGTGGGTTTAATCTACCAGAACCATTGATATGTCTGGAGTGGTTTAATCTACCAGAACCATTGATTTGTCTGTAGTGGTTTAATCTACCAGAACATCATCAGAACCATTGATTTGTCTGGAGTGGGTTTAATCTACCAGAACATCATCAGAACCATTGATATGTCTGGAGTGGTTTAATCTACCAGAACCATTGATTTGTCTGGAGTGGTTTAATCTACCAGAACCACTGATATGTCTGGAGTGGTTTAATCTACCAGAACATCACCAGAACCATTGATTTGTCTGGAGTGGTTTAATCTACCAGAACATCACCAGAACCATTGATTTGTCTGGAGTGGGTTTAATCTACCAGAACATCATCAGAACCATTGATTTGTCTGGAGTGGGTTTAATCTACCAGAACATCATCAGAACCATTGATTTGTCTGGAGTGGGTTTAATCTACCAGAACCATTGATTTGTCTGGAGTGGTTTAATCTACCAGAACCATTGATTTGTCTGGAGTGGTTTAATCTACCAGAACATCATCAGAACCATTGATATGTCTGGAGTGGTTTAATCTACCAGAACATCATCAGAACCACTGATATGTCTGGAGTGGTTTAATCTACCAGAACATCATCAGAACCATTGATATGTCTGGAGTGGTTTAATCTACCAGAACATCATCAGAACCATTGATTTGTCTGGAGTGGGTTTAATCTACCAGAACATCATCAGAACCACTGATTTGTCTGGAGTGGTTTAATCTACCAGAACATCATCAGAACCATTGATTTGTCTGGAGTGGGTTTAATCTACCAGAACATCATCAGAACCACTGATATGTCTGGAGTGGTTTAATCTACCAGAACATCACCAGAACCATTGATTTGTCTGGAGTGGGTTTAATCTACCAGAACATCATCAGAACCATTGATATGTCTGGAGTGGGTTTAATCTACCAGAACATCACCAGAACCATTGATATGTCTGGAGTGGGTTTAATCTACCAGAACATCATCAGAACCATTGATATGTCTGGAGTGGGTTTAATCTACCAGAACATCACCAGAACCACTGATATGTCTGGAGTGGGTTTAATCTACCAGAACCATTGATATGTCTGGAGTGGTTTAATCTACCAGAACCATTGATTTGTCTGGAGTGGTTTAATCTACCAGAACCATTGATATGTCTGGAGTGGTTTAATCTACCAGAACCATTGATTTGTCTGGAGTGGGTTTAATCTACCAGAACATCATCAGAACCATTGATATGTCTGGAGTGGTTTAATCTACCAGAACATCATCAGAACCATTGATATGTCTGGAGTGGGTTTAATCTACCAGAACCATTGATATGTCTGGAGTGGTTTAATCTACCAGAACCATTGATTTGTCTGTAGTGGTTTAATCTACCAGAACATCATCAGAACCATTGATTTGTCTGGAGTGGGTTTAATCTACCAGAACATCATCAGAACCATTGATATGTCTGGAGTGGTTTAATCTACCAGAACCATTGATTTGTCTGGAGTGGTTTAATCTACCAGAACCACTGATATGTCTGGAGTGGTTTAATCTACCAGAACATCACCAGAACCATTGATTTGTCTGGAGTGGTTTAATCTACCAGAACATCACCAGAACCATTGATTTGTCTGGAGTGGGTTTAATCTACCAGAACATCATCAGAACCATTGATTTGTCTGGAGTGGGTTTAATCTACCAGAACATCATCAGAACCATTGATTTGTCTGGAGTGGGTTTAATCTACCAGAACCATTGATTTGTCTGGAGTGGTTTAATCTACCAGAACCATTGATTTGTCTGGAGTGGTTTAATCTACCAGAACATCATCAGAACCATTGATATGTCTGGAGTGGTTTAATCTACCAGAACATCATCAGAACCACTGATATGTCTGGAGTGGTTTAATCTACCAGAACATCATCAGAACCATTGATATGTCTGGAGTGGTTTAATCTACCAGAACATCATCAGAACCATTGATTTGTCTGGAGTGGGTTTAATCTACCAGAACATCATCAGAACCATTAATATGTCTGGAGTGGTTTAATCTACCAGAACATCATCAGAACCACTGATTTGTCTGGAGTGGGTTTAATCTACCAGAACATCATCCGAACCATTAATATGTCTGGAGTGGTTTAATCTACCAGAACCACGGATATGTCTGGAGTGGTTTAATCTACCAGAACATCATCAGAACCATTGTTATGTCTGGAGTGGTTTAATCTACCAGAACATCATCAGAACCATTGTTATGTCTGGAGTGGGTTTAATCTACCAGAACATCATCAGAACCATTGATATGTCTGGAGTGGGTTTAATCTACCAGAACATCATCAGAACCATTGATATGTCTGGAGTGGTTTAATCTACCAGAACATCATCAGAACCATTGATATGTCTGGAGTGGGTTTAATCTACCAGAACATCATCAGAACCATTGATATGTCTGGAGTGGGTTTAATCTACCAGAACCATTGATATGTCTGGAGTGGGTTTAATCTACCAGAACATCATCAGAACCATTGTTATGTCTGGAGTGGGTTTAATCTACCAGAACATCATCAGAACCATTGATATGTCTGGAGTGGGTTTAATCTACCAGAACATCATCAGAACCATTGATATGTCTGGAGTGGTTTAATCTACCAGAACATCATCAGAACCATTGATATGTCTGGAGTGGGTTTAATCTACCAGAACATCATCAGAACCATTGATATGTCTGGAGTGGGTTTAATCTACCAGAACCATTGATATGTCTGGAGTGGTTTAATCTACCAGAACCATTGATATGTCTGGAGTGGGTTTAATCTACCAGAACATCATCAGAACCATTGTTATGTCTGGAGTTGTTTAATCTACCAGAACATCATCAGAACCATTGATATGTCTGGAGTGGTTTAATCTACCAGAACATCATCAGAACCATTGATTTGTCTGGAGTGGTTTAATCTACCAGAACATCATCAGACCCATTGATTTGTCTGGAGTGGGTTTAATCTACCAGAACATCATCAGAACCATTGATATGTCTGGAGTGGGTTTAATCTACCAGAACATCATCAGAATACGTCATCATCTCTGTTCCTGGAGAGAGACCCTCCTATTGGCCCAACCCTGTTCCTGGAGAGAGACCCTGTTGGTCCAACCCTGATCCTGGAGAGAGACCCTGTTGGTCCAACCCTGTTCCTGGAGAGAGACCCTGTTGGTCCAACCCTGTTCCTGGAGAGAGACCCTCCTATTGGTCCAACCCTGTTCCTGGAGAGAGACCCTGTTGGTCCAACCCTGTTCCTGGAGAGAGACCCTCCTATTGGCCCAACCCTGTTCCTGGAGGGAGACCCTCCTATTTGTCCATCCCTGTTCCTGGAGAGAGACCCTCCTATTGGTCCAACCCTGTTCCTGGAGGGAGACCCTCCTATTGGTCCAACACTGTTCCTGGAGAGAGACCCTCCTATTGGTCCAACCCTGTTCCTGGAGAGAGACCCTCCTTTTGGTCCAACCCTGTTCCTGGAGGGAGACCCTCCTATTGGTCCAACACTGTTCCTGGAGAGAGACCCTCCTTTTGGTCCAACCCTGTTCCTGGAGAGAGACCCTATTGGTCCAACCCTGTTCCTGGAGAGAGACCCTGTTGGTCCAACCCTGTTCCTGGAGAGAGACCCTCCTATTGGTCAATCCCTGTTCCTGGAGAGAGACCCTCCTATTGGTCCAACCCTGTTCCTGGAGAGAGACCCTGTTGGTCCAACCCTGTTCCTGGAGAGAGACCCTCCTGTTGACCACTAGAGGGTAGTAGTGCCCCAGGAGCAGTGTTGGCCACTAGAGGGTAGTAGTGCTGCAGTAACAGTGTTGACCACTAGAGGGTAGTAGAGGGTAGTAGTGCCCCAGGAGCAGTGTTGACGACTAGAGGGTAGTAGTGCCCCAGGAGCAGTGTTGACCACTAGAGGGTAGTAGTGCTGCAGTAACAGTGTTGACCACTAGAGGGTAGTAGAGGGTAGTAGTGCCCCAGGAGCAGTGTTGACGACTAGAAGGTAGTAGTGCCCCAGGAGCAGTGTTGACCACTAGAGGGTAGTAGTGCCCCAGGAGCAGTGTTGACCACTAAAGGGTAGTAGTGCCCCAGGAGCAGTGTTGACCACTAGAGGGTAGTAGTGCCCCAGGAGCAGTGTTGACCACTAAAGGGTAGTAGTGCCCCAGGAGCAGTGTTGACCACTAGAGGGTAGTAGTGCCCCAGGAGCAGTGTTGGCCACTAGAGGGTAGTAGTGCTGCAGTAACAGTGTTGACCACTAGAGGGTAGTAGAGGGTAGTAGTGCCCCAGGAGCAGTGTTGACCACTAGAGGGTAGTAGAGGGTAGTAGTGCCCCAGGAGCAGTGTTGACCACTAGAGGGTAGTAGTGCCCCAGGAGCAGTGTTGACCACTAAAGGGTAGTAGTGCCCCAGGAGCAGTGTTGACCACTAGAGGGTAGTAGTGCCCCAGGAGCAGTGTTGACCACTAGAGGGTAGTAGTGCCCCAGGAGCAGTGTTGGCCACTAGAGGGTATTAGTGCCGCAATATCAGTGTTGACCACTAGAGGGTAGTAGTGCTGCAGTAACAGTGTTGACCACTAGAGGGTAGTAGTAACAGTGTTGACCACTAGAGGGTAGTAGTAACAGTGTTGACCACTTGAGGGTAGTAGTGATGCAGTAACAGTGTTGACCACTAGAGGGTAGTAGTTCTGCAGTAACAGTGTTGACCACTAGAGGGTAGTAGTAACATTGTTGACCACTAGAGGGCAGTAGTGCTGCAATAACAGTGTTGACCACTAGAGGGTAGTAGTGATGCAGTAACAGTGTTAACTACTAGACGGTATTAGTTCTGCAGTAACAGTGTTGACCACTAGAGGGTAGTAGTGCTGCAATAACAGTGTTGACCACTAGAGGGTAGTAGTGCTGCAGTAACAGTGTTGACCACTAGAGGGTAGTAGTAACAGTGTTGACCACTAGAGGGTAGTAGTGATGCAATAACAGTGTTGACCACTAGAGGGTAGTAGTGATGCAGTAACAGTGTTGGCCACTAGAGGGTAGTAGTTCTGCAGTAACAGTGTTGACCCCTGTCTCTCCCTGGCTCCACTAGCTAGCTCGCTGTCTGCCTGTCTCTCCATGACTCCTCTAGCTAGCTCACTGAACCCCTGTCTCTCCCTGGCTCCTCTAGCTAGCTCACTGTACCCCTGTCTCTCACTGGCTCCTCTAGCTAGCTCACTGTCTGCCTGTCTCTCCCCTGGCTCCTCTAGCTAGCTCACTGTCTCCCTGGCTCCACTAGCTAGCTCGCTGTCTGCCTGTCTCTCCATGGCTCCTCTAGCTAGCTCACTGTACCCCTGTCTCTCACTGGCTCCTCTAGCTAGCTCACTGTCTGCCTGTCTCTCCCTGGCTCCTCTAGCTAGCTCACTGTCTCCCTGGCTCCTCTAGCTAGCTCACTGTACCCCTGTCTCTCCCTGGCTCCACTAGCTATTTCGCTGTCTGCCTGTCTCTCCCTGGCTCCTCTAGCTAGCTCACTGTCTGCCTGTCTCTCCATGGCTCCTCTAGCTAGCTCACTGTACCCCTGTCTCTCCCTGGCTCCACTAGCTAGCTCGTGTCTGCCTGTCTCTCCATGGCTCCTCTAGCTAGCTCACTGTACCCCTGTCTCTCCCTGGCTCCACTAGCTAGCTCGCTGTCTGCCTGTCTCTCCATGGCTCCTCTAGCTAGCTCACTGTACCTCTGTCTCTCCCTGGCTCCTCTAGCTAGCTCACTGTACCCCTGTCTCTCCCTGGCTCCTCTAGCTAGCTCACTGTACCCCTGTCTCTCCCTGGCTCCACTAGCTAGCTCGCTGTCTGCCTGTCTCTCCATGGCTCCTCTAGCTATCTCACTGTACCCCTGTCTCTCCCTGGCTCCACTAGCTAGCTCGCTGTCTGCCTGTCTCTCCCTGGCTCCTCTAGCTAGCTCACTGTCTCCCTGGCTCCTCTAGCTAGCTCACTGTACCCCTGTCTCTCCCTGACTCCACTAGCTAGTTCGCTGTCTGCCTGTCTCTCCATGGCTCCTCTAGCTAGCTCACTGTACCCCTGTCTCTCCCTGGCTCCACTAGCTAGCTCGCTGTCTGCCTGTCTCTCCCTGGCTCCTCTCGCTAGCTCGCTGTCTGCCTGTCTCTCCCTGGCTCCTCTAGCTAGCTCACTGTACCTCTGTCTCTCCCTGGCTCCTCTAGCTTGCTCGCTGTCTGCCTGTCTCTCCCTGGCTCCACTAGCTAGCTCGCTGTCTGCCTGTCTCTCCCTGGCTCCTCTAGCTAGCTCACTGTACCTCTGTCTCTCCCTGGCTCCTCTAGCTAGCTCACTGTACCTCTGTCTCTCCCTGGCTCCACTAGCTAGCTCGCTGTCTGCCTGTCTCTCCCTGGCTCCTCTAGCTAGCTCGCTGTCTGCCTGTCTCTCCCTGGCTCCTCTAGCTAGCTCACTGTACCTCTGTCTCTCCCTGGCTCCTCTAGCTAGCTCACTGTCTGCCTGTCTCTCCCTGGCTCCTCTAGCTAGCTCGCTGTCTGCCTGACTCCACTAGCTAGCTCACTGTACCTCTGTCTCTCCCTGGCTCCTCTAGCTAGATCGCTCTCTCCCTGGCTCCTCTAGCTAGCTCGCTGTCTGCCTGTCTCTCCCTGGCTCCTCTAGCTAGCTCACTGTACCCCTGTCTCTCCCTGGCTCCTCTAGCTAGCTCACTGTACCTCTGTCTCTCCCTGGCTCCTCTAGCTAGATCGCTGTCTCTCACTGGCTCCTCTAGCTAGCCAACCTTTTAATACAGTATGTAGTGGTATTAACACTGAGGACCAGCCAGCCTTTTAATACAGTATGTAGTGGTATTAACACTGAGGACCAGCCAACCTTTTAATACAGTATGTAGTGGTATTAACACTGAGGACCAGCTAACCTTTTAATACAGTATGTAGTGGTGAGTATTAACAATGAGGACCAGCCAACCTTTTCATACAGTATGTAGTGGTATTATTACTGAGGACCAGCCAACCTTTTAATACAGTATGTCGTGGTGAGTATTAACACTGAGGACCAGCCAACCTTTGTATACAGTATGTAGTGGTATTAACACTGAGGACCAGCCAACTTTTTAATACAGTATGTAGTGGTGTTAACACTGAGGACCAGCCAACCTTTTTATACAGTATGTAGTGGTATTAACACTGAGGACCAGCCAACCTTTTAATACAGTATGTAGTGGTATTAACACTGAGGACCAGCCAACCTTTTAATACAGTATGTAGTGGTATTAACACTGAGGACCAGCCAACCTTTTAATACAGTATGTAGTGGTGTTAACACTGAGGACCAGCCAACCTTTTTATACAGTATGTAGTGGTATTAACACTGAGGACCAGCCAACCTTTTAATACAGTATGTAGTGGTATTAACACTGAGGACCAGCCAACCTTTTAATACAGTATGTAGTGGTATTAACACTGAGGACCAGCCAACCTTTTAATACAGTATGTAGTGGTATTAACACTGAGGACCAGCCAACCTTTTAATACAGTATGCAGTGGTGTTAACACTGAGGACCAGCCAACCTTTGTATACAGTATGTAGTGGTATTAACACTGAGGACCAGCCAACCTTTTAATACAGTATGTAGTGGTGAGTATTAACACAGAGGACCAGCCAACCTTTTAATACAGTATGTAGTGGTATTAACACTGAGGACCAGCCAACCTTTTAATACAGTATGTAGTGGTGTTAACACTGAGGACCAGCCAACCTTTTAATACAGTATGTAGTGGTATTAACACTGAGGACCAGCCAACCTTTTAATACAGTATGTAGTGGTATTAACACTGAGGACCAGCTAACCTTTTAATACAGTATGTAGTGGTATTAACACTGAGGACCAGCCAACCTTTTAATAGAGTATGTAGTGGTGAGTATTAACACTGAGCACCAGCCAACCTTTTAATTCAGTATGTAGTGGTGTTAACACTGAGGACCAGCCAACCTTTTAATACAGTATGTAGTGGTATTAACACTGAGGACCAGCCAACCTTTTAATTCAGTATGTAGTGGTGTTAACACTGAGGACCAGCCAACCTTTTAATTCAGTATGTAGTGGTGTTAACACTGAGGACCAGCCAACCTTTTAATACAGTATGTAGTGGTATTAACACTGAGGACCAGCCAACCTTTTAATACAGTATGTAGTGGTGAGTATTAACACAGAGGACCAGCCAACCTTTTAATACAGTATGTAGTGGTATTAACACTGAGGACCAGCCAACCTTTTAATACAGTATGTAGTGGTATTAACACTGAGGACCAGCCAACCTTTTAATACAGTATGTAGTGGTATTAACACTGAGGACCAGCTAACCTTTTAATACAGTATGTAGTGGTATTAACACTGAGGACCAGCCAACCTTTTAATACAGTATGTAGTGGTGTTAACACTGAGGACCAGCCAACCTTTTAATACAGTATGTAGTGGTATTAACACTGAGGACCAGCCAACCTTTTAATACAGTATGTAGTGGTATTAACACTGAGGACCAGCCAACCTTTTAATACAGTATGTAGTGGTGAGTATTAACACTGAGGACCAGCCAACCTTTTAATACGGTATGTAGTGGTATTAACCCTGAGGACCAGCCAACCTTTTAATACAGTATGTAGTGGTATTAACACTGAGGACCAGCTAACCTTTTAATACAGTATGTAGTGGTATTAACACTGAGGACCAGCCAACCTTTTAATACTGTATGTAGTGGTATTAACACTGAGGACCAGCCAACCTTTTAATACAGTATGTAGTGGTGTTAACACTGAGGACCAGCCAACCTTTTAATACAGTATGTAGTGGTATTAACACTGAGGACCAGCTAACCTTTTAATACAGTATGTAGTGGTATTAACACTGAGGACCAGCCAACCTTTTAATAGAGTATGTAGTGGTGAGTATTAACACTGAGCACCAGCCAACCTTTTAATTCAGTATGTAGTGGTGTTAACACTGAGGACCAGCCAACCTTTTAATACAGTATGTAGTGGTATTAACACTGAGGACCAGCCAACCTTTTAATACAGTATGTAGTGGTATTAACACTGAGGACCAGCCAGCCTTTTAATACAGTATGTAGTGGTATTAACACTGAGGACCAGCCAACCTTTTAATACAGTATGTAGTGGTATTAACATTGAGGACCAGCCAACCTTTTAATACAGTATGTAGTGGTATTAACACTGAGGACCAGCTAACCTTTTAATACAGTATGTAGTGGTGATAACACTGAGGACCAGCTAACCTTTTAATACAGTATGTAGTGGTATTAACACTGAGGACCAGCTAACCTTTTTATACAGCATGCACTGGTGTTATGGGATTTTTATGAATAATGACTAAATTATGTATCCATTTAGCGTATAACTAAACAGAATACTACTCTGGTACTGTATGAATGTATGAATCTTATTACAATCAGAATACTGAATATAATGTGACGTAGTTTTAGTCAAGAATTAGAACAAGGACTTTCTGTTCCTTGTTAGAAACGAATGGAGCTATCGTCAGACCGGCTGGAATACTGTGTTCCTTACAGGACTTTCTGTTCCTTGTTAGAAACGAATGGAGCTATTGTCAGACCGGCTGGAATACTGTGTTCCTTACAGGACATTCTGTCCCTTGTTAGAAACGAATGGAGCTATCGTCAGACCGGCTGGAACACTGTGTTCCTTACAGGACATTCTGTCCCTTGTTCGAAACGAATGGAGCTATCGTCAGACCGGCTGGAATACTGTGTTCCTTACAGGACATTCTGTCCCCACCCAGGGAGGGGAGAGACCGTGGGCTTGTAGTAGATTGTTTAACAGGTGGCAGACAATGTGAGAAGGGTTGTGAACTATATTGCCATTGTATCTAAGAGGAGGAGGGACATTTATGACGAAATGTGAGGTATATAAACCAATGTATTATAAACCAAGGTATTATGACCAGAGCTCTCGAGAATAAACGCTACTGATTAATTTTGAGACTGATCTTTGTCTATTTTATGCAAATAAGAACCTTACAAATTATTAGAAACGGACATAGTGTTTTGCTTTGTTACAATTGAATTGGTTAATGAACATAAAGGAATTAAATTCCTCTAACAAGTAGTGAGTATTAAAACTGTCACCTGTGTTTAAAGAGAAGGGCATGGATCCAACGGTTCAATAGTAGTGGCTGCTGCATTCTGGGAAATGGTTTAACCATAGTCAAGAACTGGCAAGGAAGTTGACTGTAAATCGGCTTCTTGCTATTTAGGGAGGCAAGATCTTTTTTTTTTTTTTTTAAGACACTTTAAATCTGAACTTTTTAACTAGCTCATCCGTATGTTTTTTTAAACATTCAATCTTTGTTAATCCAAATGCCCAGATATATTTTTATATTTAACAAGGCAAGTTATGAAACAATTCTACCCCCGGTGTAACGGCGTTCTTCGTTTGTTGAAAGAGAGGACCGAAATGCAGCGTGGTGGTTACTCATGTTCTTTAATGAATGAATGACGATACATGAAATAACTATTAAATACGAAAACAACAAACGGAACGTGAAACCTAATACAGCCTATCTGGTGAACACTACACAAAGACAGGAACAATCACCCACGAAATACAAAGTGAAACTCAGGCTACCTAAATACGGTTCCCAATCCGAGACAACGAGAATCACCTGACTCAGATTGAGAACCGCCTCAGGCAGCCAAGCCTACACTAGACACACCCCCAATCAACCACAATCCCAATGCCTACAAAAACCCCAACAAGACAACACAACAACCCCATGTCACACCCTGGCCCGAACAAATAATTAAAGAAAACACAAAATACTAAGACCAAGGCGTGACACCCGGACGACGCTGGGCCAATTATGCGCCGACTCAGATGGAGTCCATCTGAAATAACATGTATTTAGTTTCCCCCACATTTTAAAACAACCAGGGCTTTCTGTAAGGTCAGACTGCAGCTCTGGTTAACAGTGTTATTTTAACAGGTAAATTGACTGCAAACATATTATCATTTACAGCAACAACCTGGGGAATAGTTAAAGGGATGAACGAGCCAATTGGAAGCTGGGGGTGGTATGAGGGACAGCTTGGGAATTTAGCCAGGACACCAGGGGTTAACACCCCTACTCGACGATAAGTGCCATGGGATCTATAGTGACCTCAGAGAGTCAGGACACCCGTTTAACGTCCCATATGAAAGACAGCACCCTACACAGGGCAACATCCCCAATCACTGCCCTGGGGCAATTGGGATATTTTTTTTAGACCAGAGGAAAGAGTGCCTTCTACTGGCCCTCCAACACCACTTCCAGCAGCATCTGGTCTCCCATCCAGGGACTGACCAGGACCGACCCTGCTTAGCTTCAGAGGCCAGCCAGGTATGCAGGGTGGTATGCTGCTGGCTATATAGTGGGTATATATAGGACCAACCCTGCTTAGCTTCAGAGGTGGGATGCAGGGTGGTATGCAGGATGGTATGCTGGGTGGTATGCAGGCTGGTATGCAGGGTGGTATGCTGCTGGTGGGACAATGGCATACATAAGTGTTACAGATGCCAATTACAGGATGTATTAAATAGATCCAATATTATCTATATAAGTAGAACAGAAAAGAGAGGTCCCGGTACTGACCCTGCAGAAAAGAGAGGTCCCGGTACCGACCCTACAGAAAAGAGAGGTCCCGGTACCGACCCTACAGAAAAGAGAGGTCCCGGTACCGACCCTACAGAAAAGAGAGGTCCCGGTACCGACCCTACAGAAAAGAGAGGTCCCGGTACCGACCCTACAGAAAAGAGAGGTCCCGGTACCGACCCTACAGAAAAGAGAGGTCCCGGTACCGACCCTACAGAAAAGAGAGGTCCCGGTACTGACCCTGCAGAAAAGAGAGGTCCCGGTACCGACCCTACAGAAAAGAGAGGTCCCGGTACCGACCCTACAGAAAAGAGAGGTCCCGGTACCGACCCTACAGAAAAGAGAGGTCCCGGTACTGACCCTGCAGAAAAGAGAGGTCCCGGTACCGACCCTACAGAAAAGAGAGGTCCCGGTACCGACCCTACAGAAAAGAGAGGTCCCGGTACCGACCCTACAGAAAAGAGAGGTCCCGGTACCGACCCTACAGAAATAATAATAAATAATAATAATAATAATATCCAGGACACTGGACTCAAAACCATCAGAGATCACACATTGAGTTCTGTGTGACAGATAGTTCCTCAAGTGCCTTATTTATAGACCAAGGCCTTCCAGACCATTGACCATCACGTGCCTTATTTACAGACCAAGGCCTTCCAGACCATTGATGGTCTGGAAGGCCTTGGTCTGTAAATAAGGCACGTGATGGTCAATGGTCTGGAAGGCCAGGCTTCTTACAAGTGGTTTAAGTTGTCTGACAGATCATTCATTAACCACTTGTAAGAAGCCTGGCCTATTTCAGTCAACCTTTGAATACGAATGTGATGGTCAATGGTCTGGAAGGCCTTGGTCTATAAATAAGGCACGTGATGGTCAATGGTCTGGAAGGCCTTGGTCTATAAATAAGGCACGTGATGGTCAATGGTCTGGAAGGCCTTGGTCTATAAATAAGGCACGTGATGGTCAATGGTCTGGAAGGCCTTGGTCTATAAATAAGGCACGTGATGGTCAATGGTCTGGAAGGCCTTGGTCTATAAATAAGGCACGTGATGGTCAATGGTCTGGAAGGCCTTGGTCTATAAAGTATTTCTGTATTTATGATGTCAGTAGTTTATGTGTCGGGGGGCTAGGGTCAGTTTGTTATATCTGGAGTACTTCTCCTGTCCTATTCGGTGTCCTATGTGAATTTAAGTGTGCTCTCTCTAATTCTCTCCTTCTCTCTTTTTTTCTCTTTCTCGGAGGACCTGAGCCCTAGGACCATGCCTCAGGACTACCTGACATGATGACTCCTTGCTGTCCCCAGTCCATCTGACCGTGCTGCTGCTCCAGTTTCAACTGTTCTGCCTTATTATTATACGACCATGCTGGTCATTTATGAACATTTGAACATCTTGGCCATGTTCTGTTATAATCTCCACCCGGCACAGCCAGAAGAGGACTGGCCACCCCACATAGCCTGGTTCCTCTCTGGGTTTCTTCCTGGGTTTTGGCCTTTCTAGGGAGTTTTTCCTAGCCACCGTGCTTCTACACCTGCATTGCTTGCTGTTTGGGGTTTTAGGCTGGGTTTCTGTACAGCACTTTGAGATATCAGCTGATGTACGAAGGGCTATATAAATAAATTTGATTTGATTTGATTTGAACTTATTAAATACTTTTTTCTTTACATAGTTGAATGTGCTGACAACAAAATCACAAACATGATCAATGGAAATCAAATTTATCAACCCATGGAGGTCTGGATTTGGAGTCACACTCAAAATTAAAGTGGAAAACCACACTACAGGTTGTTCCAACTTTGATGTAATGTCCTTAAAACAAGTCAAAATGAGGCTCAGTGGTGTGTGTGGCCTCCACGTGCCTGTATGACCTCCCTACAACGCCTGGGCATGCTCCTGATGAGGTGGCGGATGGTCTCCTGAGGGATCTCCTCCCAGACCTGGACTAAAGCATCCGCCAACTCCTGGACAGTCTGTGGTGCAACGTGGCAATGGTGGATGTAGCGAGAAATGATGTCCCAGATGTGCTCAGTTGGATTCAGGTCTGGGGAACGGGCGGGCCAGTCCATAGCATCAATGCCTTCCTCTTGCAGGAACTGCTGACACACTCCAGTCACATGAGGTCTAGCATTGTCTTGCATTAGGAGGAACCCAGGGCCAACCGCACCAGCATATGGTCTCACAAGGGGTCTGAGGATCTCATCTCGGTACCTAATGGCAGTCAGGCTACCTCTGGCGAGCACATGGAGGGCTGAGCGTCCCCTCAAAGAAATGCCACCCCACACCATGACTGACCCACCGCCAAACCGGTCATGCTGGAGGATGTTGCAGGCAGCAGAACGTTCTCCAGGGCGTCTCCAGATTCTGTCACGTCTGTCACATGTGCTCAGTGTGAACCTGCTTTCATCTGTGAAGAGCACAGGGTGCCAGTGGCGAATTTGCCAATCTTGGTGTTCTCTGGCAAATGCCAAACGTCCTGCACGGTGTTGGGCTGTAAGCACAACCCCCACCTGTGGACGTCGGGCCCTCATACCACCCTCATGGAGTCTGTTTCTGACCGTTTGAGCAGACACATGCACATTTGTGGCCTGCTGGAGGTCATTTTGCAGGGCTCTGGCAGTGCTCCTCCTGCTCCTCCTTGCACAAAGGTGGAGGTAGCGGTCCTGCTGCTGGGTTGTTGCCCTCCTTCGGCCTCCTCCACGTCTCCTGATGTACAGGCCTGTCTCCTGGTAGCGCCTCCATGCTCTGGACACTACGCTGACAGACACAGCAAACCTTCTTGCCACAGCTCACATTGATGTGCCATCCTGAGCCACTTGTGTGGGTTGTAGACTCCGTCTCGTGTTACCACTAGAGTGAAAGCACCGCCAGCATTCAAAAGTGACCAAAACATCAGCCAGGAAGCATAGGAACTGAGAAGTGGTCTGTGGTCACCACCTGCAGAACCACTCCTTTATTGGGGGTGTCTTGCTAATTGCCTATAATTTCCACCTGTTGTCTATTCCATTTGCACAACAGCATGTGAAATTTATTGTCAATCAGTGTTGCTTCCTAAGTGGACAGTTTGATTTCACAGAAGTGTGATTGACTTGTAGTTACATTGTGTTGTTTAAGTGTTCCCTATATTTTTTTATGTTATATATAGTTATATTTAACACCTCGTCTGAAACTGCTCTGTCCAGGTATTAAACCAGACTGGTGCACATTAAGAATAGAATGAGACATTTAAAAAAGTTATTAGCTGAAAGTTACTCAGGGATTCTAAAACTTTGAAAAGGCGTGATGCCCCAGGACTACCTGACATGATGACTCCTTGCTGTCCCCAGTCCACCTGGCCATGCTGCTGTTCCAGTTTCAACTGACCTGAGCCCTAGGACCATGCCCCAGGACTACCTGACATGATGACTCCTTGCTGTCCCCAGTCCACCTGGCCATGCTGCTGCTCCAGTTTCAACTTCCACCTGACTGTGCTGCTGCTCCAGTTTCAACTGTTCTGCCTTATTATTATTCGACCATGCTGGTCATTTATGAACATTTGAACATCTTGGCCATGTTCTGTTATAATCTCCACCCGGCACAGCCAGAAGAGGACTGGCCACCCCACATAGCCTGGTTCCTCTCTAGGTTTCTTCCTAGGTTTTGGCCTTTCTAGGGAGTTTTTACTAGCCACCGTGCTTCTACACCTGCATTGCTTGCTGTTTGGGGTTTTAGGCTGGGTTTCTGTACAGCACTTTGAGATATCAGCTGATGGACGAAGGGCTATATAAATAAATTTGATTTGATTTGATCATTTGGAAATTGAACGTTAGTTATCTCAGTCAGAAGGATGTCCTTTATGTAAGGGGAGGACATGTGCCGCTTTCCAGATCTTAGAGACAACACCAGAGACAATGTCAAGTTAAACATATATAGTGGGGCAAAAAAGTATTTAGTCAGCCACCAATTGTGCAAGTTCTCCCACTTAAAAAGATGAGAGAGGCCTGTAATTTTCATCATAGGTACAATTCAACTATGACAGACAAAATTATTTAAATAATTCTCCAGAAAATCACATTGTAGGATTTTAATTAATTTATATGCAAATTATGGTGGAAAATAAGTATTTTAGTATGACTAAATACTTTTTTGCCCCACTGTAAGTTAATGACTCTGTAATAAGTGGGGCAGAAGGCTGCAGTTTGAAGTGAATCAAGTGAATCAGCTCCTATGGTTTTATACTGCAGTTAGAAGGAATCAAGTGATTCCACTCCTATGGTTTTATACTGCAGTTAGAAGGAATCAAGTGATTCAGCTCCTATGGTTTTATACTGCAGTTAGAAGGAATCAAGTGATTCAGCTCCTATGGTTTTATACTGCAGTTAGAAGGAATCAAGTGATTCCGTTCCTATGGTTTTATACTGCAGTTAGAAGGAATCAAGTGATTCAGCTCCTATGGTTTTATACTGCAGTTAGAAGGAATCAAGTGATTCAGCTCCTATGGTTTTATACTGCAGTTAGAAGGAATCAAGTGAATCAGCTCCTATGGTTTTATACTGCAGTTAGAAGGAATCAAGTGATTCAGCTCCTATGGTTTTATACTGCAGTTAGAAGGAATCAAGTGATTCAGCTCCTATGGTTTTATACTGCAGTTAGAAGGAATCAAGTGATTCAGCTCCTATGGTTTTATACTGCAGTTAGAAGGAATCAAGTGATTCAGCTCCTATGGTTTTATACTGCAGTTAGAAGGAATCAAGTGATTCCGCTCCTATGGTTTTATACTGCAGTTAGAAGGAATCAAGTGATTCAGCTCCTATGGTTTTATACTGCAGTTAGAAGGAATCAAGTGATTCCGCTCCTATGGTTTTATACTGCAGTTAGAAGGAATCAAGTGATTCAGCTCCTATGGTTTTATACTGCAGTTAGAAGGAATCAAGTGATTCAGCTCCTATGGTTTTATACTGCAGTTAGAAGGAATCAAGTGATTCCGCTCCTATGGTTTTATACTGCAGTTAGAAGGAATCAAGTGATTCAGCTCCTATGGTTTTATACTGCAGTTAGAAGGAATCAAGTGAATCAGCTCCTATGGTTTTATACTGCAGTTAGAAGGAATCAAGTGATTCAGCTCCTATGGTTTTATACTGCAGTTAGAAGGAATCAAGTGAATCAGCTCCTATGGTTTTATACTGCAGTTAGAAGGAATCAAGTGATTCAGCTCCTATGGTTTTATACTGCAGTTAGAAGGAATCAAGTGAATCAGCTCCTATGGTTTTATACTGCAGTTAGAAGGAATCAAGTGATTCAGCTCCTATGGTTTTATACTGCAGTTAGAAGGAATCAAGTGATTCAGCTCCTATGGTTTTATACTGCAGTTAGAAGGAATCAAGTGATTCAGCTCCTATGGTTTTATACTGCAGTTAGAAGGAATCAAGTGATTCAGCTCCTATGGTTTTATACTGCAGTTAGAAGGAATCAAGTGATTCAGCTCCTATGGTTTTATACTGCAGTTAGAAGGAATCAAGTGATTCCGCTCCTATGGTTTTATACTGCAGTTGGAAAGTGAATCAGCTCCTATGGTTAAATTGAGATCAGAGGTCTATTTTTCTTACAAAACTCACTGCAAATGTGGACCAGTGGACTAGATTAACTGCAAAGAAGACAACTGGGCCAGATTAACTGTAAAGATGACAACTGGACTAGATTAACTGTAAAGACGACAACTGGACCAGATTAACTGTAAAGACGACACCTGGACCAGATTAACTGTAAAGAAGACAACTGGACTAGATTAACTTTAAGGAAGACAACTGGACCAGATTAACTGTATAGAAGACAACTGGACTAGATTAACTGTAAATAAGACAACTGGACCAGATTAACTGTAAAGGAGACAACTGGACTAGATTAACTGTAAAGAAGACAACTGGGCCAGATTAACTGTAAGGAAGACAACTGGACCAGATTAACTGTAAAGAAGACAACTGGACCAGATTAATTGTAAAGAAGACAACTGGACCAGATTAACTGTATAGAAGACAACTGGACTAGAATAATTGTAAAGAAGACAACTATACCAGATTATCTGTAAAGAAGACAACTGGACTAGATTTACTGTAAAAAAGATAACTGGACTAGATTAACTGTAAAGAAGACAACTGGGCCAGATTATCTGTAAAGAAGACAACTGGACTAGATTAACTGTAAAGAAGACAACTGGACTAGATTAACTGTAAAGAAGACAACTGGACTAGATTAACTGTAAAGAAGACAACTGGACTAGATTAACTGTAAAGAAGACAACTGGACCAGATTAACTGTAAAGAAGACAACTGGACCAGATTAACTGTAAAGAAGACAAGTGGACCAGATTAACTGTAAAGAAGACAACTGGACCAGATTAACTGTAAAGAAGACAAGTGGACCAGATTAACTGTAAAGAAGACAAATGGACCAGATTAACTGTAAAGAAGACAACTGGACCAGATTAACTGTAAAGAAGACAACGTGGACCAGATTAACTGTAAAGAAGACAACTGGACCAGATTAACTGTAAAGAAGACAACTGGACCAGATTAACTGTAAAGAAGACAACTGGACTAGATTAACTGTAAAGAAGACAACTGGACTAGATTAACTGTAAAGAAGACAACTGGAACAGATTAACTGTAAAGAAGACAACTGGACCAGATTAACTGTAAAGAAGACAACTGGACCAGATTAACTGTAAAGAAGACAAGTGGACCAGATTAACTGTAAAGAAGACAACTGGACCAGATTAACTGTAAAGAAGACAAGACAACTGGACCAGATTAACTGTAAAGAAGACAACTGGACCAGATTAACTGTAAAGAAGACAACTGGACCAGATTAACTGTAAAGAAGACAACTGGACCAGATTGACTGTAAAGAAGACAACTGGACCAGATTAACTGTAAAGAAGACAACTGGACCAGATTAACTGTAAAGAAGACAACTGGACCAGATTAACTGTAAAGAAGACAACTGGACCAGATTAACTGTAAAGAAGACAACTGGACCAGATTAACTGTAAAGAAGACAACACCATGTTATATTTTTTGAAATGGCTTTATTTATCTAGTTAACCACTATAAATACACCAAGCTGAAAAATAACCAGGAGCTAAACCGATCCCAGGTCTAAACAGGGACACCAGGAGCATAGAAAACCAGTCCCAGGTCTAAACAGGGACACCAGGAGCATAGAAAACAAGTCCCAGGTCTAAACAGGGACACCAGGAGCATAGAAAACCAGTCCCAGGTCTAAACAGGGACACCAGGAGCATAGAAAACCGATCCCAGGTCTAAACAGGGACACCAGGAGCATAGAAAACCAGTCCCAGGTCTAAACAGGGACAGCGGAGCATAGAAAACCAGTCCCAGGTCTAAACAGGGACAGCGGAGCATAGAAAACCAGTCCCAGGTCTAAACAGGGACAGTGGAGCACAGTTTGGCAATAAGGCACACTAAGAACAGTTTACAGTGTTATTATTAAGAATGTCCCAGGTCTAAACAGGGACAGCGGAGCACTAAGAACAGTTTACAGTGTTATTATTAAGAATGTCCCAGGTCTAAACAGGGACAGCGGAGCACTAAGAACAGTTTACAGTGTTATTATTAAGAATGTCCCAGGTCTAAACAGGGACAGCGGAGCACTAAGAACAGTTTACAGTGTTATTATTAAGAATGTCCCAGGTCTAAACAGGGACAGCGGAGCATAGAAAACCAGTCCCAGGTCTAAACAGGGACAGTGGAGCATAGAAAACCGATCCCAGGTCTAAACAGGGACAGCGCAGCACAGTTTGGCAATAAGGCACACTAAGAACAGTTTACAGTGTTATTATTAAGAATGTTATTTCTTTAACGAGGCGTGTTGTTGTTCTGTTGGAGATGGAGACGACACGCCAGGTGTTCAAACCTACAGGTGGGGGGCAGGGAGTGTCTGAGGGGGGGGGGGTGAGGGAGTGGAGGGTGTGAGGGAGGAGGGGGGGTGAGGGAGGGTGTGTGTGAGGGAGTGTGTGAGGGAGGAGGGGGGGTGAGGGAGGGTGTGTGTGAGGGAGTGGAGGGAGGAGGGGGGGTGAGGGAGGGTGTGTGTGAGGGAGTGGAGTGTCTGAGGGGGGGGGGTGGAGGGTGTGAGGGAGGAGGGGGGGTGAGGGAGGGGGTGTGTGAGGGAGGGGGGGGGGTGTTTGATGGGGGTGTGAGGGAGGGGGGGGGGTGAGGGAGGAGGGGGGGTGAGGGAGGGAGGGGGGTCGGTAGAGGTCAGTTTCACTCAGCTCTGTTCATTCTGAATGGATCCATAGACCTCCACACAAAAACAGCCTGATATCTCTGTCCTCCCACTAAACACAACACCCAACATAAAAACAACTAATTCTACATGACATTGTTAACATAAAACACCAAATTACACATTTAAAATGTTCAAACTAATTGGACAGGTTTTTAAAATGTATTTTAGTTTGATCTCTAAACTCTATTTAAAGGAAAGATGTTTCCTCTTGGAATATATTATAACATTTCTTCTGACGTCATAAACAACATAATGAATATATTAAATATATCCTGACTTCTTGTCATCATAAAACAACGCAATAAAAGTTACTCGTCGGTATTTAATGAAATTCCAGTTTTTCTTGAGAGAGAGAAACCCTTTACAGGCCAGTCAGAGAGAGAAAGAGAGAGGCTCTTTACAGGCCAGACAGAGAGAGAGAGAGAGAGAGAGGCTCTTTACAGGCCAGACAGAGAGAGAAAGAGAGAGGCTCTTTACAGGTCAGACAGAGCGAGAGAGAGAGAGAGGCTCTTTACAGGCCAGACAGAGAGAGAGAGAGAGAGAGGCTCTTTACAGGCCAGACAGAGAGAGAGAAACCCTTTACAGGCCAGAGAGAGAGAGAGAGAGAGAGGCTCTTTACAGGCCAGACAGAGAGAGAGAGAGAGAGGCTCTTTACAGGCCAGAGAGAGAGAGAGAGAGAGAGGCTCTTTACAGGCCAGACAGAGAGAGAGAGAGAGAGGCTCTTTACAGGCCAGACAGAGAGAGAGAGAGAGAGGCTCTTTACAGGCCAGAGAGAGAGAGAGAGAGAGAGGCTCTTTACAGGCCAGACAGAGAGAGAGAGAGAGAGGCCTTTACAGGCCAGACAGAGAGAGAGAGAGAGAGAGGCTCTTTACAGGCCAGACAGAGAGAGAGAGAGAGGCTCTTTACAGGCCAGACAGAGAGAGAGAGAGAGAGAGAGAGGCTCTTTACAGGCCAGACATAGAGACAGTTGGGCCTGATATTCCCAAAAATACTGTTGAATCCATTTACATCCCAACTGCTTATCTCCTTCAAGTTCACCAGCATCAACACAACTAACACCCCCACTACAAATAAAGACAAATACTACATTAACCCAAAAGACTTCAATAGAGACATGGACGGGCAAACTGCCTGTCATACAGGTGGGTGTGAATAGAGAGTGATACTAGGACGGCAACATGTAGTTTGAGGTTCTCTCTCTCTCTCTTCTTCTTCTCTCACAACAAACAAACATTTGTCAGCCTCGTGTAGCAGCTTTTTTTTATGTTGTTTTCACGTTGGATGTGGAGGCTGATGTGTGTTAGTTACTAGCAGGTCAGGTCAGCCTGAGTCACAGGGGAACTGTGAGGAGGAAGAGAGAACCTGTGTGTGTGTCTCTAAGGCTTAGTTCCAGATGTTTCCACGTTGGAGGCTGATGTGTGTTAGTTACTAGCAGGTCAGGTCAGCCTGACAGGAGTTACAGAGGAACACTGTGAGGAGGAAGAGAGAACCTGTGTCTGTCTCTAAGGCTTAGTTCCAGATGTTTCCACGTTGGAGGCTGATGTGTGTTAGTTACTAGCAGGTCAGGTCAGCCTGAGTCACAGGGGAACTGTGAGGAGGAAGAGAGAACCTGTGTGTGTGTCTCTAAGGCTTAGTTCCAGATGTTTCCACGTTGGAGGCTGATGTGTGTTAGTTACTAGCAGGTCAGGTCAGCCTGACAGGAGTTACAGAGGAACACTGTGAGGAGGAAGAGAGAACCTGTGTGTGTCTCTAAGGCTTAGTTCCAGTTGTTTCCACGTTGGAGGCTGATGTGTGTTAGTTACTAGCAGGTCAGGTCAGCCTGAGTCACAGGGGAACTGTGAGGAGGAAGAGAGAACATGTGTGTGTGTCTCTAAGGCTTAGTTCCAGTTGTTTCCACGTTGGAGGCTGATGTGTGTTAGTTACTAGCAGGTCAAGTCAGCCTGAGTTATAGCTACAGGGGAGCTGTGAGGAGGAAGAGAGAACCTGTGTGTGTCTCTAAGGCTTAGTTCCAGTTGGCAGGTTAGTTTCAATAGAATTATATTCCTCATCACAAAGCTGTTAAAAGAAGGGGTCTAGGGGCCCCAGGGCACTGAGTTCCAACTAAACTAACTAAATAATCTGGGTACATGTGGAATTGTTTGAAGATGGCCCAATCTGACTCGTTAGGACGCTACAGAAGTATTTGTGAGAAGACCAATTTTTCAGGGATGTTTCACCACGATCTCTTGACAAACACCGCTGTAGCTCTGTCACCTTCCACCTCAGATGAGGAAGGTCGATTCCACCTCAGATGAGGAAGGTCACCTTCCACCTCAGATGAGGAAGGTCGATTCCACCTCAGATGAGGAAGGTCACCTTCCACCTCAGATGAGGAAGGTCTATTCCAGGCTGACAGGCGGGCGTGGTGGATTGAGACACAGCCCATGAGGGTTGGTGTATTATGCTAATTAGATGTCAGCCTGGGCGTGGTGGATTGAGACACAGCCCATGAGGGTTGGTGTATTATGCTAATTAGATGTCAGCCTGGGCGTGGTGGATTGAGACACAGCCCACGAGGGTTTGTGTATTATGCTAATTAGATGTCAGCGTGGGCGTGGTGGATTGAGACACAGCCCATGAGGGTTGGTGTATTATGCTAATTAGATGTCAGCCTGGGCGTGGTGGATTGAGACACAGCCCATGAGGGTTGGTGTATTATGCTAATTAGATGTCAGCCTGGGCGTGGTGGATTGAGACACAGCCCATGAGGGTTTGTGTATTATGCTAATTAGATGTCAGCGTGGGCGTGGTGGATTGAGACACAGCCCATGAGGGTTGGTGTATTATGCTAATTAGATGTCAGCGTGGGCGTGGTGGATTGAGACACAGCCCATGAGGGTTGGTGTATTATGCTAATTAGATGTCAGCCTGGGCGTGGTGGATTGAGACACAGCCCATGAGGGTTGGTGTATTATGCTAATTAGATGTCAGCCTGGGCGTGGTGGATTGAGACACAGCCCATGAGGGTTGGTGTATTATGCTAATTAGATGTCAGCCTGGGCGTGGTGGATTGAGACACAGCCCATGAGGGTTGGTGTATTATGTATTAAAAAATACCTTCATATCTTTTACAGGGAAATCTGTTGCCTTTTAGAAATCAGCGAGAGAGAGAGAGAGAGAATACTAGGTTTGTGTTCGGGTTGGTATGAAACCCAAAGAGATCCAGGACCAGAGAGGTATCGGCAGGGATTCAATCTGATCGCGGCTTGTCGACGATGCTGCTGCCTAATTGGAAATTACCTCTAAACTTCAAGCGGTTTGGGATTAAATCCTGACCATAGTCTCTGTTCCAACGACCAGCTACCGCTGAGATTGAAGCAGTCTATTGGGCATGTAGTATTCTGTGAAATGCTAGTGTAGTGTACAGAGTAAAACATATTCAACAGGCACTGCAGTTGAGCTCAGAGATCATAAGATCGGCTAGTGGAAAGGCACAATAGTCGAACCCAGAGAGACACAGATCTCTAGTAGAAAGGCACTGCAGTAGAAAGGCTTTACAGTGGGTTGAAGCTCAGCGGAGTGTGATGCTGCTAGCTTAGCATAAAGCTAACAGGGTGTTTCGGTAAGCTTAGCATAAAGCTAACAGGGTGTTTCGGTAAGCTTAGCGCGTAGCATATGCTAGTTTAGCAGTTTGCTTAGCGTACGTAGCATATGCTAGTTTAGCAGTTAGCTTAGCGTACGTAGCATATGCTAGTTTAGCAGTTAGCTTAGCGTACGTAGCATATGCTAGTTTAGCAGTTAGCTTAGCGCACGTAGCATATGCTAGTTTAGCAGTTAGCTTAGCGTACGTAGCATATGCTAGTTTAGCAGTTAGCTTAGCGTACGTAGCATATGCTAGTTTAGCAGTTAGCTTAGCGTACGTAGCATATGCTAGTTTAGCAGTTAGCTTAGCGTATGTAGCATATGCTAGCGCTAGAGAGTGTTAAGGGCAGAGCAATACAAAATAATAAACGCCTTTGTCCATATTTGTTCACCATGTGAGAATCAAGCAATTACAAACAATTAGAATAAAGTACAGAACAACAACAACAACAACAACAACATGATAAAATAAAACAATTCAGTCTTAGTCTGCTGGAGGAGACAGTGAAGTGACAGGCCCAGGTTCCAGAACAGAAACATATCTAAAACACCCATAAAAAATACACGTTTTTAAATGATACCCAGTATTACAGTATCTGAAAACTAATAGATACCCCCAACAACAAGCAAACTCATCTATGAAGCTAACAGCATGAATGGATTAATGAAAACAACCTAAAATACAAACTCCTTTTAATAATAAATTCAGAAAATTAAAATAAAAGTCTTCAGTAGTTTCTGTAGTATTTTTTTTCTTCTCATTTTAGTTTATATTTTTGTTATATTTGTGTTGTTTTTAAACGTTAACTAAAGTTCGAAAAAACAAAGTAAAATGTTATCTTTCTTTTTCTATTTCAGAAAACAGAAACAACAGAAACATAAAACCTCTTCGGAAATACTTCAGTGTACCTTCAATGTTCTTGTTGCCCAGGCAACAGGGAGGAGAGGGTGGGGGGGGGGGGGGGGGGGGGGGGGGGGGGGTCAGTTGTCTGGGTGATGCAGTGATGTCATAGAAGGTGAGGGGTGGGTCCGTTGTCAGGGTGATGAAGTGATGTCATAGAAGGTGAGGGGGGGTTCGTTGTCAGGGTGATGCAGTGATGTCATAGAAGGTGAGGGGGGGGGGGTTCGTTGTCAGGGTGATGAAGTGATGTCATAGAAGGTGGGGGTGGGGTGATGTTGAGTGTAAAGCTAAAGGTGAGCACTTCAACCCATGACCAGACCACATCTCCTTCATTGGGTCTTATATGTTTTCTTCTACACAGTCTGCTATACATCAATGGTTCTGATGGAAGTGGATGATTAGAGACCCTGGGGATTCCTGGGATACCTACCAGGTCTGGACTAATGCTGTTTTTCTCCTCTACCTGGTCATTAATGGTACCCACCTGGTGTTCCAGGTCTAAATCAGGCCCTGATTAGAGGGTAACAATGACTGGTGTCCCAGGTCTAAATCAGGCCCTGATTAGAGGGGAACAATGACTGGTGTCCCAGGTCTAAATCAGGCCCTGATTAGAGGGGAACAATGACTGGTGTCTCAGGTCTAAATCAGGCCCTGATTAGAGGGGAATAACCCACCTGGTGTCTCAGGTCTAAATCAGGCCCTGATCAGAGGAGAACAATGACTGGTGTCCCAGGTCTAAATCAGGCCCTGATCAGAGGAGAACAATGACTGGTGACCCAGGTCTAAACCAGGCCCTGATTAGAGGGGAACAATGAAACAAAGCAGAGGAACTCTCCAGATTTGAATATGAGCGATATAGGCTCTATTCTATTCATAGAATATATTGTGTGAATGTTGTGTGAACGTTGGGGGAACGTCTGGTCCAGTATTCACTAGGACCAATGTGAACCTGTCAGTAGGACGTTGTTAAAACGTCGAAGGTTTGGCGCACGTCATAACGTAGCCTAGATGTTGGGCTGACGTTGAAGAACCGACGCAGAGTAGAGTTTGTGTTAAAGGGTCCATTTAGTTAGTTTTTTTGACATTGTAGACGTTGCTGTTGAAGAAATTGAGTTGACGTGTCGTTATTTGAACGGGGGGGGGAGGTGATATGTGGGGATGAGGTCTTCTGTAGGTCGTCTGTAGTTCCTGACACACAAGTTGTTTGAACGTTGAGTGGTGGTTGAACAGGCGTTGTGGACCAGACAGCTGGTAGCTGGTAGCTGTTGTCAGTAGGTCTGGTATCTGTTGTCAGTAGGTCTGGTAGCTGGTATCTGTTGTCAGTAGGTCTGGTAGATGTTGTCAGTAGGTCTGGTAGCTGTTGTCAGTAGGTCTGGTAGATGTTGTCAGTAGGTCTGGTAGCTGTTGTCAGTAGGTCTGGTAGATGTTGTCAGTAGGTCTGGTAGATGTTGTCAGTAGGTCTGGTAGCTGGTAGCTGTAGGTCTGGTAGATGTTGTCAGTAGGTCTGGTAGACGTCGTGGATGGGCACCTGAAATGCTGCGGCAGGGAAGGCCTGGGGCACGGCGTAACCCGCGTACCCTCCGTAGGCTGCAGCCGCCACGGCTGCGTTCTTCTGCAGGGCTGCCAGGGCAGCAGCGTTGTAGTTGGTGATGGGCATATAGCCTGCTCCGTACAGACCACTGGCCGTGGGGATACGCTGCATGTTGTGGGTCATGGTGTACACTGGTGTGATGGGACGACCCTGAGGGAGGGAGGGAGGGAGGGAGGGAGGGAGAGAGAGAGAGAGAGAGAGAGAGAGAGAGAGAGAGAGAGAGAGGGAGGGTTAGTGTGTCTCAAGGTGAGGAGACAGCAGGTATAACAGTCTGTGTGTGTACCTGGTAGGGTGGAGGGGAGGAGACAGCAGGTATAACTGTCTGTGTGTGTACCTGGTAGGGTGGAGGTGAGGAGACAGCAGGTATAACAGTCTGTGTGTGTACTTGGTAGGGTGGAGGGGAGGAGACAGCAGGTATAACAGTCTGTGTGTGTACCTGGTAGGGTGGAGGGGAGGAGACAGCAGGTATAACAGTCTGTGTGTGTACCTGGTAGGGTGGAGGGGAGGAGACAGCAGGTATAACAGTCTGTGTGTTCTGGGCTGTGTGTGTACCTGGTAGGGTGGAGGGGAGGAGACAGCAGGTATAACAGTCTGTGTGTTCTGGGCTGTGTGTGTACCTGGTAGGGTGGAGGGGAGGAGACAGCAGGTATAACAGTCTGTGTGTTCTGGGCTGTGTGTGTACCTGGTAGGGGTGGAGGGGAGGAGACAGCAGGTATAACAGTCTGTGTGTTCTGGGCTGTGTGTGTACCTGGTAGGGTGGAGGGGAGGAGACAGCAGGTATAACAGTCTGTGTGTTCTGGGCTGTGTGGTCGTGCTGCAGGGCCAGGGGGTTAATGAGGTGTTCCACAGAGTGATGCATCTTCCCTTCCTCCATCAGCTTGGCTCCCTGGAACACCGGGTTACTGGCCTCCTAGAGCCTGCAGGCCCACTGCACGCACACACACACACACACACACACCACACACACACACACACACACACACACACACACACACACACACACACACACACACGCACAACGCACACAGAGGCACAGTTTAACAGGACAAGAGACAGGAGAAGAGAGAGAGACAGAGAGGAGAGAAGAGAGAAGAGAGAGACAGAGAGAGAGAGACAGAGAGAGAGAGACAGAGAGAGAGAGAGGAGAGAGAGAGAGAGACAGAGAGAGAGAGAGACAGAGAGACAGGAGAGAGAGAGAGAGAAGAGAAGCAGGAGAGAGAGAGAGAGAGAGAGAGAGAGAGAGGAAGAAGAGAAGCAGGGAGAGAGAGAAGAGAGAGAGAGAGACACAGAGAGAGAGACAGAGAGAGAGAGAGAGAGAGAGAAGAGAGAGAGACAGAGAGAGAGAGACGACAGAGAGAACAGAGAGAGAGAAGAGAAGCAGGAGAGAGAGAAGAGAGAGAGAGAGAGACAGAGAGAGAGAGAGACAGAGAGAGCGAGAGAGAGAGAGAGAGAGAGAGAGAGAGAGAGAGAGAGAGAGAGGGAGAGAGAGAGAGAGAGAGAGACAGAGAGAGACAGAGAGAGAGAGAGACAGAGAGAGAGAGAGAGAGAGAGAGAGAGAGACAGAGAGAATGGAGTTACCCAAGTTAGTGTTCGCCTCTGTTGGTTGGGGTGTGATTCGGATTAAAATGGTGCTTAGCTCTTGATTAAACCCCCTTCACACACACACACGCTAATACACACACACACACACACGCTAATACACACACACACACACACACGCTAATACACACACACACGCACACACACACACACGCTAATACACACACGCACACACACACACACACGCTAATACACATGCCAACACAAAGTCACTCATTGTTTCAGATGGACAAAGTCCACTGTGTTTCTCTGATCCAGTTTATTCCAGAGACTGAGAGAAGGATTGTGGGGGATTGAGCGTCCAGATTAGGAGAATCAGATTATCGTTCCATACCGGAGATACACACCGAACAGAAACCGAAATAAACCAATGAGTGACGTTTAAATCAGAAGAGGTCAAAAGGGGGGGGGTCAGAGATGGTTGACCTCTGACCTCCTTGATCTGAAGTGTAATTTACAGTAAAGGAAAAACACAAGAGAGGTTTTTGTTTTTCTCTCCTGGTCTGAATAAGGGATAGTAGGACAGAGCAGGTAAAACAGAAGGATGAAATGGAAAGAGAGAGAGACAGAGAGAGACAGACAGCCTCTCTGAGAACAACGGCTTGCAGTTCAACTCCAAGAGAGGTTTTTGTTTTTCTCTCCTGGTCTGAATAAGGGATAGTAGGACAGAGCAGTTAAAACAGAAGGATGAAATGGAAAGAGAGAGAGAGACAGCCTCTCTGAGAACAACGGCTTGCAGTTCAACTCCAGTCCAGGAGAGGGGGCAGTAGTGTTTCTTAACCTCTTTTCCAGAAAGCTGCGGTCTGTCAACGGTGACCTGAGCTGCAGAAAAGGTCATCAGCTGATATTAAAGTATTATAGTGACAATCTATGACCCATCAATTCATCCTCAGGCTTCCTATATCTCATTTCCTGTCTGCTATTTCCTGCCTGCTGCTGCCCTCTGGGAACTGGAGTTGAGCAGTGGAAAGACGACAGTAGGGAGTTAGTTTAGACCAGTAGGGAGTTAGTTTAGACCAGGCCTGGTGTAGACCAGTAGGGAGTTAGTTTAGACCAGTAGGGAGTTAGTTTAGACCAGTAGGGAGTTAGTTTAGACCAGACCTGGTTTAGACCAGTAGGGAGTTAGTTTAGACCAGTAGGGAGTTAGTTTAGACCAGACCTGGTTTAGACCAGTAGGGAGTTAGTTTAGACCAGACCTGGTTTAGACCAGTAGGGAGTTAGTTTAGACCAGGCATGGTTTAGACCAGTAGGGAGTTAGTTTAGACCAGGCATGGTTTAGAGGTATCTTTCACTGACTTGAGCCAGGCTTGAGACAGGAAGGAGACAGGCTTGAGACAGGAAGGAGACAGGAAGGAGAAAACTGAAGGAAGCAGGCGGCGATATAGGGGACAGTTTAGGGGGACAACGGGGGGGTACGACGGGGGGTACGACAGGGGTGTGACTGACTTGTGCAAGGCTTGATACCCAACGGGTTGACTGAGGCAGTCAGCTCCATAGACGGTACCAGCTCGTAGGCCTTGTTGTCGGGGCCCTTGGCTTTGCCTTCATGGTACCGGCTGTAGATACCCCGCCCAGCAGAGTAACCACCCAGGTATGACCCCCGGGGGCCGGGGGCACGGCTACCTGCCGTCGCTCGGCCACGACCTCGCACAGCACCTGCTGGAGATGGGCCACAGTGGGAGGGGGGGGGGCTGTTTAGGGTTACGCTTCAATATATAGGGGAATGGGATATGTTTAGGGCACGTTCTGCTTAGCACAGGGCCCAGCGTCGTCAGGGTTTGACCGGGGGAGGCCATCAGTGTAAATAAGTTTTGTTTCATAGGTTTGACATCTTCACTATTATTCTACAATGTATAAAATAGTAAAAACTAAAGAAAAACCCTTGAATGAGTCGGTGTGTCCAAACTTTAAACTGGTACTGTATATATAGATAGATATTTTATAATATTCTGCCCCAGATATTACTACGAGCCCATCCTCCCCATTTAAAGTGCCACCAGCCTCCTGTGGCACTGAAGTTCGTTATTGCTATCCGTGATCCTTGGGACGTCACTACCTTAAACCCCTAACCTACCCTAGACTCCTACCCTAAACTCCTACCCTACCCTAAACCTCTACCATACCCTAAATCCCTACCCTACCCTAGACTCCTACCCTAAACTCCTACCCTACCCTAAACCTCTACCATACCCTAAACCCCTACCCTACCCTAAACCCCAACCCTACCCTAGACTCCTACCCTACCCTAAACCCCTACCATACCCTAAATCCCCACCCTACCCTAAAGCCCTACCCTACCTTAAACTCCTATCCTAAACCCCAACCCTAATACCTACCCTACCCTAAACCCCTACCATACCCTAAAACCATACCCTAAACCCCTACCCTAACCTAAACCCCCTACCCTACCATAAACTCCTATCCTAAACACCTACCCTAAACCCCTAGACTAAACTCCTAACTGAAACTCCTAACTGAAACCCCTATCATAAACCTAAACTCCTACCCTACCCTAAACCCCTACCCATACCCCTACCCTACCCTAAACCCCACCCTACCCTAAACCCCTAACCTAAACCTCTACCCTAAACCCCTACCGTACCCTAAACCCCTACCCTAACCCTACCCTAAACCCCTACCCTAAACCCCTACCCTAAACCCCTACCATAAACCCCTACCCTAAACCCCTACCCTACCCTAAACCTCAACCCTAAACCCCTGCCCTACCCCTACCCTAAATCGCTACCCTACCCTACCCTAAACCCCTACCCTAAACCCCCTACCCTAAATTGTAACCCCTACCCTAAACCCTAAAGCCCTACCATACCTAAACCTCTACCCTAAACCCCGACCCTACCCTAAACCCCTACCCTAAACCCTACCCTAACCCCTACACTACCCTAAACCCCTACCCTAAACCCCTACCCTAAACCCCCACCCTACCCTAAACCCCTACCCTATCCTAAACCCCTACCCTACCCTAAACCCCTACCCTACCCTAAACCCCTACCCTAAATTTTAACTCTTACTTTAACCGTTGTAAATGTCAAATCCAATGGGGTGATGTCCGACAGTTGGGATGTCCCAAGGAATCCAGTTTGGACATTTTCCATCAACCCCCTACCCTAAACCCCTACTTTACCCTAAACCCCTACTGTACCCTAAACCCCTACCCTACCCTAACCCCTACCCTACCCTACCCTAAACCCCTACCCTAAACCCCTACCCTACCCTAAACCCCTACCCTAAACCCCTACCATACCCTAAATCCCCACCCTACCCTAAAGCCCTACCCTACCTTAAACTCCTATCCTAAACCCCAACCCTAATACCTACCCTACCCTAAACCCCTACCATACCCTAAAACCATACCCTAAACCCCTACCCTAACCTAAACCCCCTACCCTACCATAAATTCCTATCCTAAACACCTACCCTAAACCCCTAGACTAAACTCCTAACTGAAACCCCTATCATAAACCCTACCCTACTCTAAACTCCTACCCTACCCTAAACCCCTACCCATACCCCTACCCTACCCTAAACCCCACCCTACCCTAAACCCCTAACCTAAACCTCTACCCTAAACCCCTACCGTACCCTAAACACCTACCCTAACCCTACCCTAAACCCCTACCCTAAACCCCTACCATAAACCCCTACCATAAACCCCTACCCTAAACCCCTACCCTACCCTAAACCTCAACCCTAAACCCCTGCCCTACCCCTACCCTAAAGCGCTACCCTACCCTACCCTACCCTACCCTACCCTAAACCCCTACCCTAAACCCCTACCCTAAATCGTAACCCCTACCCTAAACCCCAAAGCCCTACCATACCCTAAACCTCTACCCTAAACCCCGACCCTACCCTAAACCCCTACCCTAAAACCCTACCCTAACCCCTACACTACCCTAAACCCCTACCCTAAACCCCTACCCTACCCTACCCTAAACCCCTAAACCCCTACCCTAAACCCCTACCCTATCCTAAACCCCTACCCTACCCTAAACCCCTACCCTACCCCTAAACCCCTACCCTAAATTTTAACTCTTACTTTAACCGTTGTAAATGTCAAATCCAATGGGGTGATGTCCGACAGTTGGGATGTCCCAAGGAATCCAGTTTGGACATTTTCCATCAACCCCCTACCCTAAACCCCTACTGTACCCTAAACCCCTACTGTACCCTAAACCCCTACCCTACCCTAAACCCCTACCCTACCCTAAACCCCTACCCTACCCTAAACCCCTACCCTAACACCCCTACCCTACCCTAAACCCCTACCCTAAACCCCTACCCTAAACCCCTACCCTACCCTAAACCCCTACCCTAAACCCCTACCCTATCCTAAACCCCTACCCTACCCTAAACCCCTACCCTACCCTAAACCCCTACCCTCTCCTAAACCCCTACCCTACCCTAAACCCCTACCCTACCCTAAACCTCTACCCTATCCTAAACCCCTACCCTACCCTAAACAAATCCAATGGGGTGATGTCCGAGATTTGGGACGTCCCAATGTCCAGTTTGGACATTTCCCGTCAAAGTGTGAAGCCGTCGTTAGGGGGGGGGGGCTGCTATGGGGCGTCCTTTTACACGGTTTGTCAGAGGTGCAAAAATATATATACTGTACATTGTCTATGTTTATCTGGTCATCAGTTTGTGTGATTCCAACACTGGTAGAACATCTAATAACTGAAGTTGTCAAGGAGTGTGGGAGACATCGTGGGGTCTGACAGTTTGTCTGTCTGCTAGTGAACTAAAGAGGTGATGGAACAAGGGGAAGTTGTTATAGAAACCCAGAGAGAGGAGTTGGTCACATGACCAGGAAGTTGATGTTTCATTGGATAAGGGAGTATAAAGGAGTAGCCAATAAGGATGGAATAGATTACCATTGGTCTGTATCATTGGGCCTCCTTTGGAGAGAAAACCAGAACACAGTGATTACAGTCAACGTCTGGACGGATTAGTTGGATCGGCCCAAATGGAACCCTGTCCCCTATGTAGGGCACTACTTCTGACAAGGGCCCATAGGGTTAGAGCCAATAGGGCTCTGGTCGATAGTAGTGCCCTGCAAATGGAATAGAGTGCTACTTAGGACACAGATTAGTTGAGCTGCCACCCAGACACCTGCCAGCATCACTCATCACAGGGGACGGGCTCAGCACTTAAAAGGGGGACTCTCTGCAATATGGCGTCCTCAGAGGTTACTTACAGAGGAGACGCTTCCTGCTTACAGACGTGAAGGACAGCAGAATCATAATCTGCCAATGCTCCAGACAGCCACTAGGGGATCCTCTCGATGCAGGTATAGAGTCCCACAGTGGAGGTGTCATAATACCCATAAAACCTAGCGGTCAAACAGGGAAATGTTTCCAATTGTTTTTTCCACCGTTCATTTTCCAATAAGGGATTTTAGAAACACTTGAAATGAGGGCTGTGTTTTGTGTAGGTTTAACCTGCCGTGGTGTTTTGTGCAGGTTTAACCTACCGTGGTGTTTTGTGTAGGTTTAACCTGCCGTGGTGTTTTGTGTAGGTTTAACCTGCCGTGGTGTTTTGTGTAGGTTTAACCTGCCGTGGTGTTTTGTGTAGGTTTAACCTACCGTGGTGTTTTGTGTAGGTTTAACCTGCCGTGGCGTTTTGTGTAGGTTTAACCTGCCGTGGTGTTTTGTGTAGGTTTAACCTGCCGTGGCGTTTTGTGTAGGTTTAACCTGCCGTGGTGTTTTGTGTAGGTTTAACCTGCCGTGGTGTTTTGTGTAGGTTTAACCTGCCGTGGTGTTTTGTGTAGGTTTAACCTGCCGTGGTGTTTTGTGTAGGTTTAACCTGCCGTGGTGTTTTGTGTAGGTTTAACCTGCCGTGGTGTTTTGTGTAGGTTTAACCTGCCGTGGTGTTTTGTGTAGGTTTAACCTGCCGTGGTGTTTTGTGTAGGTTTAACCTGCCGTGGTGTTTTGTGTAGGTTTAACCTGCCGTGGTGTTTTGTGTAGGTTTAACCTGCCGTGGTGTTTTGTGTAGGTTTAACCTGACGTGGTGTTTTGTGTAGGTTTAACCTGCCGTGGTGTTTTGTGTAGGTTTAACCTGCCGTGGTGTTTTGTGTAGGTTTAACCTGCCATGGTGTTTTGTGTAGGTTTAACCTGCCGTGGTGTTTTGTGTAGATTTAACCTGCCGTGGTGTTTTGTGTAGGTTTAACCTGCCGTGGTGTTTTGTGTAGGTTTAACCTGCCGTGGTGTTTTGTGTAGGTTTACCCTGCAGTGGCGTTTTGATAACCCTGTAAATCTCTCTACGACAAGGTGACTTTTATCAATATATTCAGCTCTATTTACTCTCAGATTTGAACATGCTAATTAGCATCAATGTAGACATCATGCAAAACTACAAATCCCAGCATGCTCCTGCACGTCATCTCTATCTGATACCTTTACTACCAGGCATTGATCCTACAGGTCATCTCTGATACCTTTACTACCAGGTATTGATCCTGCAGGTCATCTCTGACACCTTTACTACCAGGTATTGATCCCACAGGTCATCTCTGATACCTTTACTACCAGGTGTTGATCCTACAGGTCATCTCTCATACCTTTACTACCAGGTATTGATCCTGCAGGTCATCTCTGATACCTTTACTACCAGGTATTGATCCTGTAGGTCATCTCTGATACCTTTACTACCAGGTATTGATCCTACATGTCATCTCTGATACCTTTACTACCAGGTATTGATCCTACAGGTCATCTCTGACACCTTTACTACCAGGTATTGATCCTGCAGATCTTTACGAGAGCCACATTAGATAGTTAATCCAGAGAATTGTAGTTCTTTACGGGAGCCACATTAGATAGTTAATCCAGAGAATTGTAGTTCTTTACGGGAGCCACATTAGATAGTTAATCCAGAGAATTGTAGTTCTTTACGGGAGCCACATTAGATAGTTAATCCAGAGAATTGTAGTTCTTTACGGGAGCCACATTAGATAGTTAATCCAGAGAATTGTAGTTCTTTACGGGAGCCACATTAGATAGTTAATCCAGAGAATTGTAGTTCTTTACGGGAGCCACATTAGATAGTTAATCCAGAGAATTGTAGTTCTTTACGGGAGCCACATTAGATAGTTAATCCAGAGAATTGTAGTTCTTTACGGGAGCCACATTAGATAGTTAATCCAGAGAATTGTAGTTCTTTACGGGAGCCACATGAGATAGTTAATCCAGAGAATTGTAGTTCTTTACGGGAGCCACATTAGATAGTTAATCCAGAGAATTGTAGTTCTTTACGGGAGCCACATTAGATAGTTAATCCAGAGAATTGTAGTTCTTTACGGGAGCCACATTAGATAGTTAATCCAGAGAATTGTAGTTCTTTACGGGAGCCACATTAGATAGTTAATCCAGAGAATTGTAGTTCTTTACGGGAGCCACATTAGATAGTTAATCCAGAGAATTGTAGTTCTTTACGGGAGCCACATTAGATAGTTAATCCAGAGAATTGTAGTTCTTTACGGGAGCCACATTAGATAGTTAATCCAGAGAATTGTAGTTCTTTACGGGAGCCACATTAGATAGTTAATCCAGAGAATTGTAGTTCTTTACGGGAGCCACATTAGATAGTTAATCCAGAGAATTGTAGTTCTTTACGGGAGCCACATTAGATAGTTAATCCAGAGAATTGTAGTTCTTTACGGGAGCCACATTAGATAGTTAATCCAGAGAATTGTAGTTCTTTACGGGAGCCACATTAGATAGTTAATCCAGAGAATTGTAGTTCTTTACGGGAGCCACATTAGATAGTTAATCCAGAGAATTGTAGTTCTTTACGGGAGCCACATTAGATAGTTAATCCAGAGAATTGTAGTTCTTTACGGGAGCCACATTAGATAGTTAATCCAGAGAATTGTAGTTCTTTACGGGAGCCACATTAGATAGTTAATCCAGAGAATTGTAGTTCTTTACGGGAGCCACATTAGATAGTTAATCCAGAGAATTGTAGTTCTTTACGGGAGCCACATTAGATAGTTAATCCAGAGAATTGTAGTTCTTTACGGGAGCCACATTAGATAGTTAATCCAGAGAATTGTAGTTCTTTACGGGAGCCACATTAGATAGTTAATCCAGAGAATTGTAGTTCTTTACGGGAGCCACATTAGATAGTTAATCCAGAGAATTGTAGTTCTTTACGGGAGCCACATTAGATAGTTAATCCAGAGAATTGTAGTTCTTTACGGGAGCCACATTAGATAGTTAATCCAGAGATTTGTAGTTCTTTAAGGGAGCCACATTAGATAGTTAATCCAGAGAATTGTAGTTCTTTACGGGAGCCACATTAGATAGTTAATCCAGAGATTTGTAGTTCTTTAAGGGAGCCACATTAGCAGCTAATTAGCATTTCATTTGAGGGGGTGAAATACAGGCGAATACATGAATAAAAGATTTACACAGTTATCAAAACATCACACCAGGGTGAACTGACACGAAACAACAGCCCTTATTTTAAGTGTTTAAAAAAAAAATCCCCTTTGGGGAAAAATGATTGGAACCATTTCCTTGTTTGACCGCGGGTGTTTTATGGGTATCATGACTCATACTGTGGTACTCTATATGCCTCAACGGAGGGAAGAAACTAGGAAGACACAACAGTGGCCATCTTGGGAATATTGTCGTTCTCGGTAGTCGCTAAGCAGGAAGTCACCCCGCTGTATCCTGTCATATTGCGGAGCGTCCCATTTTACCTCTCTAACAGTTATCGATGCTGATCGGTGATTTATAATAATGATCAATAATCATTTAGAACAACTATTCATCAGATTCATCAATATCAGTATTCATCACGATCATCTACTAATCACATGTATTTGATGAGGTGGATTCACTATTGGTTACATTTACAACAGTACACCCCATCTAATCTACACATCAGTTACGTCTGTAGTACAAAAGGCTATGTTTATATAGGCAGCCCAAGTTTCGAGCTAAAGAGCTGATCTGATTGGTGTAAAAAATAGAAAAAAACAAACAAGATCAGAATGTGACTGTCTGTGTAAACGCAGCCACAGAGAACCAGAAGGAAAGGACTCTAACCTTTGATGAAGTAGTCCCTGTTGGGTCCGATCAGCGTGTTGTAAGGGTACCCATAGTAGGTGAGGGTGTAGGGGTCACACTGGTACACGTAGTTCTGCTGGACTGGTTCCGGAGCTGCCACGGCCGCGGCCGCTGTAGCGCCCCCTTTAGATGCCTTCTGGTAACGCGTGTACTGCTCCTTGTCGACAGGCTTAGCCAGGGTGACCTCGATACAGGACCCCTCCACCTCCGTCCCGTTCAGGTGGTCCATGGCAACCACGGCATCGTCACGGGACGAGAAGTGGACAAAGGCGTAGTCGCGGATCTTCTTGACACGTTCCACGCAGCCCTGGTTCCACTGGCCAAACACCTAGAACACAGAGACATGTTAATACAGCCTGGGTTCTACTGGCCAAACACCTAGAACACAGAGACATGTTAATACAGCCCTGGTTCCACTGGCCAAACACCTAGAACACAGAGACATGTTAATACAGCCCTGGGTTCTACTGGCCAAACACCTAGAACACAGAGACATGTTAATACAGCCCTGGTTCCATTGGCCAAACACCTAGAACACAGAGACATGTTAATACAGCCCTGGGTTCCACTGGCCAAACACCTAGAACACAGAGACATGTTAATACAGCCCTGGTTCCACTGGCCAAACACCTAGAACACAGAGACATGTTAATACAGCCTGGGTTCTACTGGCCAAACACCTAGAACACAGAGACATGTTAATACAGCCTGGGTTCTACTGGCCAAACACCTAGAACACAGAGACATGTTAATACAGCCCTGGTTCCACTGGCCAAACACCTAGAACACAGAGA
Organism: Oncorhynchus kisutch; assembly: GCF_002021735.2. Lineage (NCBI taxonomy): Eukaryota > Metazoa > Chordata > Actinopteri > Salmoniformes > Salmonidae > Oncorhynchus > Oncorhynchus kisutch. The sequence goes on along the minus strand of NW_022262969.1, from coordinate 48,975 downwards.
CATGTTAATACACCCTGGGTTCCACTGGCCAAACACCTAGAACACAGAGACATGTTAATACAGCCTGGGTTCTACTGGCCAAACACCTAGAACACAGAGACATGTTAATACAGCCTGGGTTCCACTGGCCAAACACCTAGAACACAGAGACATGTTAATACAGCCTGGGTTCTACTGGCCAAACACCTAGAACACAGAGACATGTTAATACAGCCTGGGTTCTACTGGCCAAACACCTAGAACACAGAGACATGTTATTACAGCCTGGGTTCCACTGGCCAAACACCTAGAACACAGAGACATGTTAATACAGCCCTGGTTCCATTGGCCAAACACCTAGAACACAGAGACATGTTAATACAGCCCTGGTTCCACTGGCCAAACACCTAGAACACAGAGACATGTTAATACAGCCTGGGTTCTACTGGCCAAACACCTAGAACACAGAGACATGTTAATACAGCCTGGGTTCCACTGGCCAAACACCTAGAACACAGAGACATGTTAATACAGCCCTGGTTCCATTGGCCAAACACCTAGAACACAGAGACATGTTAATACACCCTGGGTTCCACTGGCCAAACACCTAGAACACAGAGACATGTTAATACAGCCCTGGTTCCACTGGCCAAACACCTAGAACACAGAGACATGTTAATACAGCCTGGGTTCTACTGGCCAAACACCTAGAACACAGAGACATGTTAATACAGCCCTGGTTCCACTGGCCAAACACCTAGAACACAGAGACATGTTAATACACCCTGGGTTCCACTGGCCAAACACCTAGAACACAGAGACATGTTAATACAGCCCTGGTTCCACTGGCCAAACACCTAGAACACAGAGACATGTTAATACAGCCTGGGTTCTACTGGCCAAACACCTAGAACACAGAGACATGTTAATACAGCCCTGGTTCCACTGGCCAAACACCTAGAACACAGAGACATGTTAATACAGCCTGGGTTCTACTGGCCAAACACCTAGAACACAGAGACATGTTAATACAGCCCTGGTTCCACTGGCCAAACACCTAGAACACAGAGACATGTTAATACAGCCTGGGTTCTACTGGCCAAACACCTAGAACACAGAGACATGTTAATACAGCCCTGGTTCCACTGGCCAAACACCTAGAACACAGAGACATGTTAATACAGCCCTGGTTCCACTGGCCAAATACCTAGAACACAGACACATGTTAATACAGCCCTGGTTCCACTGGCCAAACACCAAGCAACCAATCAACTAATCCGTCAATCAATCAATAAATCATTCAATCAACCAATCAATCAACCAATCAAACAGTCACTAAACCAATCAATCAGTAAATCAACCAATCAACCAATCAATCAGTAAATCAACCAATCAATCAGTAAATCAACCAATCAATCAGTAAATCAACCAATCAACCAATCAACCAATCAATCAGTAAATCAATCAACCAACCAATCAACCAATCAACCAATCAATCAGTAAATCAACCAATCAACCAATCAATCAGTAAATCAACCAATCAACCAATCAATCAGTAAATCAATCAATCAACCAATCAATCAGTAAATCAACCAATCAATCAACCAATCAATCAGTAAATCAACCAATCAATCAGTAAATCAACTAATCAATCCGACCTGTCTCAGTGTGTCCTCGCTGGTCTCCATCATCAGGTTCCTGACGTATAGAATCTTCACGGTCTCCATGACGTCCTCGTCCACGTCTATCTCCGGCTCCGCCCAGTCCACGGCGATCTGGTGCCCCCACAGCTGGATTCTGCCGGGCATCAGCTTCCTGCGCGCCATGGCCGCGGCACGGTGACTCTCATACTCCACGAAGGCAAAGCCCCGGTTCTTCATCTTGTCCGCCGCGCTGGCGTACACTATGACGTCCAGGACGCCCTCAGTCACCTTGGACACCTCCTCCAGGATCTCCTCTCTCTTCTTGGTTTTGGGGATGCCCCCGATGAAGAGGCGACAGTTGTCCACAGAGCAGCAGACCCCTAGGAGGCGTCCGGGACGCACCTCATAGTTGTTGAGCTCCCGCACGGCGCGTTTAGCCTGGTGTTTCTGTGTGTACATGACGAAGGCATAGCCGCGGTTCTTCCCATCAAAGTCCATCATCAGACGCATCTCGTAGATCTGACCCGCCGACTCGAACACCGGGACCAGCTCGTCTTCGTAGACGTCCCGGGGGATCTTACCCACGAAGATCTCACAGCCGCGTGGCGGGGAGGCGGATTCCCAGCCCGGCGGGGGGCCGTATTTCCTCTGACCGTTCTCCTGCACCATGCCGTACCCCGTACGCTCCATCAGAGACACTAGGGCTGCTTCGTTGTGGGCCCCGGACACACCCTCGGGCACTGTGATTGGTCCATGCGGGGAGTGATGGGAAGGGCCTGGGGGGTTGGAACCGGAAGGCGCTGGGTTATTACTCATGGCTGAAGAGGAGGAGGCGGGATCTTCGGCTGTCATTCTGACTAAACCATCCAATCAGATGTGGTGCCTGAGAGAGAGAGAGAAGGGGAAAAATATACATTCATTATTTTCTATTGTCTAAACGAGGGATCGCGTCACATTTGATGGACAGAGAACCAACTACACCAGTGAAGCTAGAATATCGTGGAATAGCTAACTAACAGATGTAGAGGAAAAGACCAGTAGACTGGATGTTTTATCTACCTGTCTAGAACCAGTCTAGAACCAGTCTAAGAACCAGTCTAGAACCAAACCAGTCTAAAACCAGTCTAGAACGAGTCTAGAACCAGTCTAGAACCAGACTAAAACCAGACTAAAACCAGACTAAAAACCAGTCTAGAACTAGTCTAGAACCAGTCTAGAACCAGACTAAAACCAGACTAGAACCAGTCTAGAACCAGTCTAAAACCAGACTATAAACCAGACTAGAACCAGTCTAGAACCAGACTAAAACCAGTCTAAGAACCAGTCTAGAACCAGACTAAAACCAGTCTAAGAACCAGTCTAGAATCAGTCTAAAACCAGACTAAAAACCAGACTAGAACCAGTCTAGAACCAGTCTAAAACCAGACTAAAACCAGACTAGAACCAGTCTAGAACCAGTCTAAAACCACACTAAAAACCAGACTAGAACCAGACTAAAAACCACACTAGAACCAGTCTATAACCAGTCTAAAACCAGACTAAAACCAGACTAGAACCAGTCTAGAACCAGACTAAAACCAGACTAAAAACCAGTCTAGAACTAGTCTAGAACCAGTCTAGAACCAGACTAAAACCAGACTAAAAACCAGACTAGAACCAGTCTAGAACCAGTCTAAAACCAGACTATAAACCAGACTAGAACCAGACTAGAACCAGTCTAGAACCAGACTAAAACCAGTCTAAGAACCAGTCTAGAATCAGTCTAAAACCAGACTAAAAACCAGACTAGAACCAGTCTAGAACCAGTCTAAAACCAGACTAAAACCAGACTAGAACCAGTCTAGAACCAGTCTAAAACCACACTAAAAACCAGACTAGAACCAGACTAAAAACCAGACTAGAACCAGTCTAGAACCAGTCTAAAACCAGACTAAAACCAGACTAGAACCAGTCTAGAACCAGTCTAAAACCAGACTAAAACCGGACTAGAACTAGGGTCACAAAAGAGAACATCACAGCCTTATGAAATCTAAAGGTTGTGATATTTTGGCTAATGAGTTACGTACAGTAGAGCACGACACAGGTCACATGACCAACATACACCGTCCTATGAGAACCCAGCATCCATAAAACCAGGAACGATAATCAACTTCCTCCTCTCCTCTCCTCTCCTCTCCTCTCCTCTCCTCTCCTCTCCTCTCCTCTCCTCTCCTCTCCTCTCCTCTCCTCTCCTCTCCTCTCCTCTCCTCTCCTCTCCTCTCCTCTCCTCTCCTCTCCTCTCCTCTCCTCTCCTCTCCTCTCCTCTCCTCTCCTCTATCTCGATCAATCCTTTATCTATCTGCTTTACAGTCCTGTGTTGCTGAGATGTTTGACCTTTGACCCCCAGGATACAGAATGAGGTCATTAAGCTCTGATCAAGGTTCATTGCCTGTGTCACGTGTGTGTGTGTGTGTGTGTGTGTGTGTGTGTGTGTGTGTGTGTGTGTGTGTGTGTGTGTGTGTGTGTGTGTGTGTGTGTGTGTGTGTGTGTGTGTGTGTGTGTGTGTGTGTGTGTGTGTGTGTGTGTGTGTCTGTCTGTTAGACAACCAGGAGCAGTTGCCAAAGGGTCACAGAGAACAAAATCACAAATCCTCTGTTACTGACCAGCAGGTCATGTGTGTGTGAACATAAACCTCTTACTCCTCCCCCTCAATGAACAGAAAACTAATTAAATCCTCAATACTCCTTGGTAACACAACAACACCCTCAGTGTAGTGGTGTCTGAGGGTGTCTCCTCTATCAGACGCCACTACACTCAGATTACTACATGTAGGGAGTCTCTATCAGACACCACTACACTCAGATTACTACATGATGGGAGTCTCCTCTATCAGACACCACTACACTCAGATTACTACATGTAGGGTGTCTCCTCTATCAGACACCACTACACTCAGATTACTACATGTAGGGAGTCTCTATCAGACACCACTACACTCAGATTACTACATGTAGGGTGTCTCCTCAACAACACCCTAGCCCTATGTAGTTCACTACTTTAGACCAGGGTCCATAGGGAATAGGGCACCTCTCTCTATGTAGTTCACTACTTTAGACCAGGGTCCATAGGGAATAGGGCACCTCTCTCTATGTAGTTCACTACTTTAGATCAGGGTCCATAGGGAATAGGGTTGAATTTAGTACAAACCCACTCTGGTCAGGTATCAACAAGGCCAAATAAACATGATTGGGTAGCTGGATGGGATGGAGGGAGGGAGGGAGTGATGTAGAGAGGGAGGGAGGTAGAGAGGGAGGGAGGTAGAGAGGTAGAGAAGGAGGGAGGTAGAGAGGGAGGGAGAGAGGTAGAGAGGTAGAGAGGGAGGGAGGTAGAGAGGTAGAGAGGGAGGGAGGTAGAGAGGTAGAGAGGGAGGGAGGGAGGGAGGTAGAGAGGTAGAGAGGGAGGGAGGTAGAGAGAGGGAGGTCGAGAGGGAGGGAGGGAGGTAGAGAGGGAGGTAGAGAGGTAGAGAGGGAGGGAGGTAGAGAGGGAGGGAGGTAGAGAGAGAGGGAGGTAGAGAGAGAGAGAGGTATAGAGGGAGGGAGGTGGAGAGAGAGGGAGGTAGAGAGGGAGGGAGGGAGGTAGGGAGGGCGGGAGTGAGTTAGAGAGAGAGGGAGGGAGGTAGAGAGGGAGGGAGTTAGGTAGAGAGGGAGGGAGTTAGAGAGGGAGGAAGGGAGGGAGGTAGAGAGGTAGAGAGGGAGGGAGGTAGAGAGGTAGAGAGGGAGAGAGGTAGAGAGGGAGGGAGGGCGGGAGGGAGGGAGGTAGAGAGGTAGAGAGGGAGGGAGGTAGAGAGAGGGAGGTAGAGAGGGAGGGAGGGAGGTAGAGAGGGAGGTAGAGAGGTAGAGAGGGAGGGAGGTAGAGAGGGAGGGAGGGAGGTAGAGAGGGAGGGAGGGAGGGAGGTAGAGTGGTAGAGAGGGAGGGAGGGCGGGAGTGAGTTAGAGAGAGAGGGAGGTAGAGAGGGAGAGAGGTATAGAGGGAGGGAGGTAGAGAGAGAGGGAGGTAGAGAGGGAGGGGGGGAGGTAGAGAGGGAGGGAGAGTGGCAGAGAGAGAGGGAGGGAGGGAGGTAGAGAGAGAGGGAGGTAGAGAGGGAGGGAGGTAGAGAGGTAGGGAGGGAGGTAGAGAGAGAGGGAGGGAGGTAGAGAGAGAGGGGAGGTAGAGAGGTAGGGAGGTAGAGAGGGAGGTAGAGAGGTAGAGAGGGAGGTAGAGAGGTAGAGAGGGGGTAGAGAGGTAGAGAGGGAGGTAGAGAGGGAGGTAGAGAGGTAGAGAGGGAGGTAGAGAGGTAGAGAGGGAGGTAGAGAGGTAGAGAGGGGGTAGAGAGGGAGGTAGAGAGAGAGGGAGGGAGGTAGAGAGAGAGGAGGTAGAGAGAGGGAGGTAGAGAGGTAGGGAGGTAGAGAAAGAGGGAGGTAGAGAGGTAGGGAGGTAGAGAGGTAGAGAGGGAGGGAGGGAGGTAGAGAGGTAGGGAGGTAGAGAGGGAGGTAGAGAGGGAGGTAGAGAGGTAGAGAGGGAGGTAGAGAGGTAGAGAGGGGGGTAGGGAGGGAGGGAGGAAGGTAGAGAGGGAGGTAGAGAGGTAGAGAGGGAGGTAGAGAGGGAGGTAGAGAGGTAGAGAGGGAGGTAGAGAGGGAGGGAGGGAGGTAGAGAGGTAGAGAGGGAGGGAGAGAGGTAGAGAGAGAGGGAGGGAGGTAGAGAGGGAGGTAGAGAGAGAGGGAGGGAGGTAGAGAGGGAGGTAGAGAGGTAGAGAGGGAGGGAGGTAGAGAGGGAGGTAGAGAGGGAGGGAGGGAGGGACCATTTACAAAGGTATAAACTGTTACACGGCCACGCAACTATGGTAACTCACTCTCATTTGGCCAAACCCAATAACACACACACACCTGTAAGCCCATCCAAGGACCCACACACCTCACCCTGAGAGAAGAGGACAGCAGGGTCAACTCACCCTGAGAGAGAGTGAGCTACACAGGGTTCTCCTATCGGGACAGCTGAATACAGGGTTCTCCTATGGGGACAGCTGAATACAGGGTTCTCCTATGGGGACAGCTGAATAAAGGGTTCTCCTATGGGGACAGCTGAATAACCTAACAGGGTTCTCCTATGGGGACAGCTGAATAAAGGGTTTTCCTATGGGGACAGCTGAATAACCTAACAGGGTTCTCCTATGGGGACAGCTGAATAAAGGGTTCTCCTATGGGACAGCTGAATAACCTAACAGGGTTTTCCTATGGGGACAGCTGAATAACCTAGCAGGGTTCTTCTATGGGGACAGCTGAATAACCTAACAGGGTTTTCCTATGGGGACAGCTGAATAACCTAGCAGGGTTCTTCTATGGGGACAGCTGAATAACCTAACAGGGTTTTCCTATGGGGACAGCTGAATAAAGGGTTCTCCTATGGGGACAGCTGAATAACCTAGCAGGGTTCTTCTATGGGGACAGCTGAATAACCTAGCAGGGTTTTCCTATGGGGACAGCTGAATAACCTAACAGGGTTTTCCTATGGGGACAGCTGAATAACCTAACAGGGTTCTCCTATGGGGACAGCTGAATAACCTAGCAGGGTTCTTCTATGGGGACAGCTGAATAACCTAACAGGGTTTTCCTATGGGGACAGCTGAATAACCTAACAGGGTTCTCCTATGGGGACAGCTGAATAACCTAGCAGGGTTCTTCTATGGGGACAGCTGAATAAAGGGTTCTCCTATGGGGACAGCTGAATAACCTAGCAGGGTTCTTCTATGGGGACAGCTGAATAAAGGGTTCTCCTATGGGGACAGCTCACTGGTTCCCTGAACCTGAAGCACTGCTTGTTCAGGATCTGGAGGAGTGACAAGCAGATGATAGAACTGACTCACTGGATTCATTTGGGACAGAACTGACTCACTGGATTCATTTGGGAGGGAACTGACTCACTGGATTCATTTGGGAGAGAACTGACTCACTGGATTCATTTGGGAGGGAACTGACTCACTGGATTCATTTGGGAGAGAACTGACTCACTGGATTCATTTGGGAGAGAACTGACTCACTGGATTCATTTGGGAGAGAACTGACTCACTGGATTCATTTGGGAGAGAACTGACTCACTGGATTCATTTGAGAGAGAACTGACTCACTGGATTCATTTGGGAGAGAACTGACTCACTGGATTCATTTGGGAGAGAACTGACTCACTGGATTCATTTGGGATAGAACTGACTCACTGGATTCATTTGGGAGAGAACTGACTCACTGGATTCATTTGGGATAGAACTGACTCACTGGATTCATTTGGGATAGAACTGACTCACTGGATTCATTTGGGAGAGAACTGACTCACTGGATTTATTTGGGAGAGAACTGACTCACTGGATTCATTTGGGAGGGAACTGACTCACTGGATTCATTTGGGATAGAACTGACTCACTGGATTCATTTGGGAGAGAACTGACTCACTGGATTCATTTGGGATAGAACTGACTCACTGGATTCATTTGGGAGGGAACTGACTCACTGGATTCATTTGGGATAGAACTGACTCACTGGATTCATTTGAGAGAGAACTGACTCACTGGATTCATTTGGGAGAGAACTGACTCACTGGATTCATTTGGGAGAGAACTGACTCACTGGATTCATTTGGGAGAGAACTGACTCACTGGATTCATTTGGGAGAGAACTGACTTACTGGATTCATTTGGGAGAGAACTGACTCACTGGATTCATTTCGGAGAGAACTGACTCACTGGATTCATTTCGGAGAGAACTGACTCACTGGATTCATTTGGGAGAGAACTGACTCACTGGATTCATTCATTCATACAGTCCATAATAACCTGTTCCATCAGGTGTAACTACAGTCCATAATAACCTGTTTCCATTATGTAACTACAGTCCATAATAACCTGTTTCCATCAGGTGTAACTACAGTCCATAATAACCTGTTTCCATCAGGTGTAACTACAGTCCATAATAACCTGTTTCCATCAGGTGTAACTACAGTCCATAATAACCTGTTTCCATCAGGTGTAACTACAGTCCATAATAACCTGTTTCCATCAGGTGTAACTACTGTCCATAATAACCTGTTTCCATCAGGTGTAACTACTGTCCATGATAACCTGTTTCCATCAGGTGTAACTATAGTCCATAATAACCTGTTTCCATTATGTAACTACTGTCCATAATAACCTGTTTACATCAGGTGTAACTACAGTCCATAATAACCTGTTTCCATCAGGTGTAACTACAGTCCATAATAACCTGTTTCCATCAGGTGTAACTACAGTCCATATAACCTGTTTCCATCAGGTGTAACTACAGTCCATAATAACCTGTTTCCATCTGGTGTAACTACAGTCCATAATAACCTGTTTCCATCAGGTGTAACTACAGTCCATAATAACCTGTTTCCATTATGTAACTACAGTCCATAATAACCTGTTTCCATCAGGTGTAACTACAGTCCATAATAACCTGTTTCCATCAGGTGTAACTACAGTCCATAATAACCTGTTTCCATTATGTAACTACAGTCCATAATAACCTGTTTCCATCAGGTGTAACTACAGTCCATAATAACCTGTTTCCATCAGGTGTAACTACAGTCCATAATAACCTGTTTCCATTATGTAACTACAGTCCATAATAACCTGTTTACATCAGGTGTAACTACTGTCCATAATAACCTGTTTCCATCAGGTGTAACTACAGTCCATAATAACCTGTTTCCATTATGTAACTACAGTCCATAATAACCTGTTTCCATCAGGTGTAACTACAGTCCATAATAACCTGTTTCCATTATGTAACTACAGTCCATAATAACCTGTTTCCATTATGTAACTACAGTCCATAATAACCTGTTTCCATCAGGTGTAACTACAGTCCATAATAACCTGTTTCCATTATGTAACTACGGTCCATAATAACCTGTTTCCATTATGTAACTACAGTCCATAATAACCTGTTTCCATTATGTAACTACAGTCCATAATAACCTGTATCCATCAGGTGTAACTACTGTCCATAATAACCTGTTTCCATCGGGTGTAACTACAGTCCATAATAACCTGTTTCCATTATGTAACTACAGTCCATAATAACCTGTTTCCATCAGGTGTAACTACAGTCCATAATAACCTGTTTCCATTATGTAACTACAGTCCATAATAACCTGTTTCCATCAGGTGTAACTACTGTCCATAATAACCTGTTTCCATCAGGTGTAACTATAGTCCATAATAACCTGTTTCCATTATGTAACTACTGTCCATAATAACCTGTTTCCATCAGGTGTAACTACAGTCCATAATAACCTGTTTCCATCAGGTGTAACTACAGTCCATAATAACCTGTTTCCATCAGGTGTAACTACAGTCCATAATAACCTGTTTCCATCAGGTGTAACTACAGTCCATAATAACCTGTTTCCATTATGTAACTACAGTCCATAATAACCTGTTTCCATTATGTAACTACAGTCCATAATAACCTGTTTCCATCAGGTGTAACTATAGTCCATAATAACCTGTTTCCATTATGTAACTACAGTCCATAATAACCTGTTTCCATCAGGTGTAACTACAGTCCATAATAACCTGTTTCCATCAGGTGTAACTACAGTCCATAATAACCTGTTTCCATTAGGTGTAACTACTGTCCAAAATAACCTGTTTCCATCAGGTGTAACTACAGTCCATAATAACCTGTTTCCATCAGGTGTAACTATAGTCCATAATAACCTGTTTCCATTATGTAACTACAGTCCATAATAACCTGTTTCCATCAGGTTTAACTACTGTCCATAATAACCTGTTTCCATTATGTAACTACAGTCCATAATAACCTGTTTCCATCAGGTGTAACTACAGTCCATAATAACCTGTTTCCATCTGGTGTAACTACAGTCCATAATAACCTGTTTCCATCAGGTGTAACTACAGTCCATAATAACCTGTTTCCATTATGTAACTACAGTCCATAATAACCTGTTTCCATCAGGTGTAACTACAGTCCATAATAACCTGTTTCCATCAGGTGTAACTACAGTCCATAATAACCTGTTTCCATTATGTAACTACAGTCCATAATAACCTGTTTCCATCAGGTGTAACTACAGTCCATAATAACCTGTTTCCATCAGGTGTAACTACAGTCCATAATAACCTGTTTCCATTATGTAACTACAGTCCATAATAACCTGTTTACATCAGGTGTAACTACTGTCCATAATAACCTGTTTCCATCAGGTGTAACTACAGTCCATAATAACCTGTTTCCATTATGTAACTACAGTCCATAATAACCTGTTTCCATCAGGTGTAACTACAGTCCATAATAACCTGT
>NW_022262969.1:25503-33003 GCF_002021735.2 Oncorhynchus kisutch | reverse complement strand
TTAAATAGTACCCACAAAACACCAGTCTCAACGTCAACAGTGACAGATAGAGAGGACAGATAGAGAGGACAGATAGAGAGGACAGATAGAGAGGACAGATAGAGGGGACAGATAGAGAGGACAGATAAAGAGGACAGATAGAGAGGACAGATAGAGAGGACAGATAGAGAGGACAGGGAGAGAGGACAGATAGAGAGGACAGATAGAGAGGAACAGTGGGTTAACTGGTCTAGGAACAGTGGGTTAAATGGTCTAGGAACAGTGGGTTAACTGGTCTAGGAACAGTGGGTTAACTGGTCTAGGAACAGTGGGTTAACTGGTCTAGGAACAGTGGGTTAACTGGTCTAGGAACAGTGGGTTAACTGGCCTAGGAACAGTGGGTTAACTGGTCTAGGAACAGTGGGGTTAACTGGTCTAGGAACAGTGGGTTAACTGGTCTAGGAACAGTGGGTTAACTGGTCTAGGAACAGCGGGTTAACTGGTCTAGGAACAGTGGGTTAACTGCCTTTTCAAGGGCAGAACCTTGTCAACTCGGGGGTTTGAACATGCAACCTTCCGGTTACTAGTCCAACGCCTAACCACTAGGCTACCGCCCCTGTAGACTTATGAAACAGACCTAGCTACCTATAGCAGAATACATATATATTGTAGCGATCCTTGCTACATGAGCCACGTTGCAGTTTAACCCCATTGGTGCGTAACCCCATTGGTCTGTAAACCCATTGGTCAGTAACCCCATTGGTCTGTAACCCCATTGGTGCGTAACCCCATTGGTGCGTAAACCCATTGGTCAGTAACCCCATTGGTCTGTAACCCCATTGGTCTGTAACCCCATTGGTGCGTAACCACATTGGTCTGTAAACCCATTGGTCTGTAAACCCATTGGTCTGTAACCCCATTGGTCAGTAACCCCATTGGTCTGTAACCCCATTGGTCTGTAACCCCATTGGTCAGTAACCCCATTGGTCTGTAACCCCATTGGTCTGTAACCCCATTGGTCTGTAACCCCATTGGTGCGTAACCCCATTGGTGCGTAAACCCATTGGTCAGTAACCCCATTGGTCTGTAACCCCATTGGTCTGTAACCCCATTGGTGCGTAACCACATTGGTCTGTAAACCCATTGGTCTGTAAACCCATTGGTCTGTAACACCATTGGTCAGTAACCCCATTGGTCTGTACCCCATTGGTCTGTAACCCCATTGGTGCGTAACCCCATTGGTCTGTAAACCCATTGGTCAGTAACCCCATTGGTCTGTAACCCCATTGGTCAGTAACCCCATTGGTGCGTAACCCCATTGGTCTGTAAACCCATTGGTCAGTAACCCTATTGGTCTGTAACCCCATTGGTGCATAACCCCATTGGTCTGTAACCCCATTGGTCTGTAACCCCATTGGTCTGTAACCCCATTGGTGTGTAACCCCATTGGTCTGTAAACCCATTGGTCTGTAAACCCATTGGTCTGTAACCCCATTGGTCAGTAACCCCATTGGTCTGTAACCCCATTGGTCTGTAACCCCATTGGTGCGTAACCCCATTGGTCTGTAAACCCATTGGTCAGTAACCCCATTGGTCTGTAACCCCATTGGTCTGTAACCCCATTGGTCTGTAACCCCATTGGTCTGTAAACCCATTGGTCAGTAACCCCATTGGTGCGTAACCCCATTGGTCTGTAACCCATTGGTCTGTAACCCCATTGGTCTGTAACCCCATTGGTGCGTAACCCCATTGGTCTGTAACCCCATTGGTCTGTAACCCCATTGGTCTGTAACCCCATTGGTGCGTAACCCCATTGGTCTGTAACCCCATTGGTGCGTAACCTCATTGGTGCGTAGGGTTGATTCCTTTCCCGCCAGCGACCCCGGGTTCACTTCCCTGCTCTGCTATTCGCTACAAAATAGCGAATACAGTCGTAGCACAAACACAGTGGAATAGAAACCTTGACCCCCCCAGCTCTCTCTCTCTCCACTGGGTGTTGAGAACAATGAGAGTCTCAGTCTCTGCTTTTACCTGAGTAACATTGAGCCAGAGACCTCTGTAACGTTACTTAGGAGACACACACACACATTGGCTTAACCCCCCCCCCCCCCCGCCCAGCCATCCTTAACGACAAAGTCACATGGTAACAGAGTGACCAATGAAAAGGCTGCTGTTACTAAAACTCTGGATAGCTGCTGCCTTGGTTCTATTTCAAAATGTCTTCCTTTAGGACCCACAACACAAGTCACATGGTAACAGAGTGACCAATGAAAAGGCTGCTGTTACTAAAACTCTGGATAGCTGCTGCCTTGGTTCTATTTCAAAATGTCCCTCAACACAACATTAGTGACATCGCCAAAGACGGCCTCTAGATTAGTTGTAAAACCCTTCGACACGTAGCCTGCCCTACACACTGTAGGGTGCTTCTTTAGTGACTAGGGGGCCATTTGGGACCAAGGTCGTAGTCAACAACAGTCGTGATGCCAAAAACACAGAGTCAGAAAACCATGAGGCACATATATATTATAGTGATCAACTGTCAAAACGGCCTTATGGTGAAACACTGAACTAAAACACTGAACTAAAACACTGAACTCAAACACTGAACTAAAACACTGAAGAAATACTGAACTAACACTGAACTTAAACACTGAACTAACACTGAACTTAAACACTGAACTAACACTGAACTAAAACACTGAACTAAAACACTGAACTCAAACACTGAACTCAAACACTGAAGAAATACTGAACTAACACTGAACTAACACTGAACTTAAACACTGAACTAACACTGAACTAAAACACTGAACTAAAACACTGAACTCAAACACTGAACTAACACTGAACTAACACTGAACTAACACTGAACTAAAATACTGAAGAAACACTGAACTAACACTGAACTAAAACACCGAAGAAACACTGAACTAAAACATTGAACTAAAACACTGAACTAACACTGAACACTGAAGAAACACTGAACTAAAACACTGAACTAAAACACTGAACTCAAACACTGAACTAAAACACTAAACTAACACTGAACTCAAACACTGAACTAACACTGAACTAACACTGAACTAACACTGAACTAAAATACTGAAGAAACACTGAACTAACACTGAACTAAAACACCGAAGAAACACTGAACTAAAACATTGAACTAAAACACTGAACTAACACTGAACTAACACTGAAGAAACACTGAACTAAAACACTGAACTAAAACACTGAACTAAAACACTGAACTAACACTGAACTAAAACACTGAAGAAACACTGAACTAACAGTGACTCAACCCTGGCATAAGAATGGCTGAACCACAGAACAGGTAATGATCAGGTAGGAGGAGATGGAAGAGAGAGAGACAGTGAGATAGAGAGAGAGAGAGAGAGATACAGAGAGAGAGGAGAGAGAGAGAGAGAGAGAGAGAGAGAGACAGAGAGAGGAGAGACAGAGAGAGGAGAGACAGAGAGAGAGGAGACAGAGAGAGGAGAGACAGAGAGAGGAGAGACAGAGAGAGGAGAGACAGAGAGAGGAGAGACAGAGAGAGAGAGAGAGAGAGAGAGAGAGAGAGAGAGAGAGAGAGAGAGAGAGAGAGACAGAGAGAGAGAGACAGAGAGAGAGAGGAAAGGATTTGAACGTAAAAGACAGATACCCTGTTTTCTTTCCTCCACACCGTTCCACAGCTCCTTAGTGTGTGTCAGGGCTCTGCCTCCATGAGAGACAGGTTACAGTAGGGAGGAGAGCAGAGAGGCTACTGACACACACCGGACCTGAGCAACAACAGGGCTGAGGCAGGTGGAGCTAAGGTGGAGAGCAGTAACACACACACACACACACACACACACACACACACACACACACACACACACACACACACACACACACACACACACACACACACACACACACACACACACACACACACACACACACACACACACTAAAGCACCTGTTTCATAAACCCACCAATCGCTGACTCAGTATAACTAATGTGAAGGGAGGAACTGGCATTTAGGAGAGGAGACTAAAGGGAACTGTAGTTTTTAGGAAGGTTTTCATGTTTCAGTTTGTAGTTTTATGCCAGGTTTAGATTTTACAATTCCCTCCCCCATCTCCTCCTTCAAAAGGACCTAGTAAGTCATATTGGTGTGTGTGTGTGTGTGTGTGTGTGTGTGTGTGTGTGTGTGTGTGTGTGTGTGTGTGTGTGTGTGTGTGTGTGTGTGTGTGTGTGTGTGTGTGTGTGTGTGTGTGTGTGTGTGTACATAACAACGGTAAATGCGTTCCCAGCACGGCCCAAGCTAAGTAAACAGCACACACCTTAGTGAGTAGCTAAGAGAGAGAGAGATACAGGGAAAAAGAGAGGGGGGTGAGAGAGTGAGAAAGAGAGAGAGAGAGAGGGAGAGAGAGGTGAGAGAGAGATACAGGGAAAGAGAGAGGGGGGAGAGAGAGTGAGAGAGAGAGAGAGAGAGAGAGAGAGGGAGAGAGAGAGAGGTGAGAGAGAGATACAGGGAAAGAGAGAGGGGGGAGAGAGAGCGATAGAGAGAGAGGGAAAGAGAGAGGGGAGAGAGTGAGAGAGAGGGTGAGAGAGTGAGAGTGAGAGAGAGAGGTGAGAGAGTGAGAGAGAGGGAGAGAGAGTGACAGAGAGAGAGAGAGGGAGAGAGAGTGAGAGAGGTGAGAGAGTGAGAGAGAGGGAGAGAGAGTGAGAGAGAGTGAGAGAGAGAGAGAGAGGTGAGAGAGTGAGAGAGAGGGAGAGAGAAGAGACTAAAGAGAGTTTCAAGGACTATCGAAACTAAACAGGCTCCTTCTCGCATCAATGACTGGGGGAGTGGTGGCCTATTAACACAGCCTTGAGAGAGAGAGAGAGATCTCAGCTTCTCTGTCAAATCTAAAAAATGAAAATTAACAACAGTAACAAATGGTCTGATGAAGAATGCAAAAACATAAGAAAGAAATAGAGAAAACTATTCAACTAAAAACCCAGAAAACCTAAGTCTATGCCTTCACTACGGTGAATCACTAAAACCCAGAAAACCTGAGTCCATGCCTTCACTATGGTGAATCACTAAAACCCAGAAAACCTGAGTCTATGTCTTCACTATGGTGAATCACTAAAACCCAGAAAACCTGAGTCTATGCCTTCACTATGGTGAATCACTAAAACCCAGAAAACCTGAGTCTACGCCTTCACTATGGTGAATCACTAAAACCCAGAAAACCTGAGTCTACGCCTTCACTATGGTGAATCACTAAAACCCAGAAAACCTGAGTCTATGCCTTCACTATGGTGAATCACTAAAACCCAGAAAACCTGAGTCTATACCTTCACTATGGTGAATCACTAAAACCCAGAAAACCTAAGTCTATGCCTTCACTACGGTGAATCACTAAAACCCAGAAAACCTGAGTCTATGCCTTCACTACGGTGAATCACTAAAACCCAGAAAACCTGAGTCTATGCCTTCACTACGGTGAATCACTAAAACCCAGAAAACCTGAGTCTATGCCTTCACTACGGTGAATCACTAAAACCCAGAAAACCTGAGTCTACGCCTTCACTACGGTGAATCACTAAAACAATACAGAAATACACTACGGAAAAAGAAGGAACAGCACGTCAGAAATCAGCTCAATGTAATGTAAGAATCCATAGACTCTAACCACTTCTGGGAAAATTGGAAAACACTAAACAAACAACAACACAAAGAATTATCTATCCAAAATGGAGATGTATGGGTAAACCACTTCTCCAATCTTTTTGGCTCTATAACAAAGAATAAAGAGCAAAAAAATATACATGATCAAATACAGATCTTAGAATCAACTATTAAAGACGACCAGAACCCACTGGATTCCAGAACCCACTGGATTCCAGAACCCACTGGATTCCAGAACCCACTGGATTCCAGAACCCACTGGATTCCAGAACCCACTAGATTCTCCAATTACATTGAACGAGTTACAGGACAAAATACAAACCCTCCAACCCAAAAAGGCCTGTGGTGTTGATGGTATCCTCAATGAAATGATCAAATACACAGACAACAAATTCCAATTGGCTAAACTTAAACTCTAAAACTAAAATTCTTTAATTATCCTCCTTATGGAAACTTTAGGCACTCAAGGTGGTGAAGCTGCTGTTGCAGTTCTATCAATGGCAGGTGTGTGTGTGTGTGTGGTGTGTGTGTGTGTGTGTGTGTGTGTGTGTGTGTGTGTGTGTGTGTGTGTGTGTGTGTGTGTGTGTGTGTGTGTGTGTGTGTGTGTGTGTGGTGTGTGTGTGTGTGTGTGTGTGTGTGTGTGTGTGTGTGTGTGTGTGTGTGTGTGTGTGTGTAACCTGCTCAAACAGAAACACAGGAAACTACTGTGGCTAATAATAATAATAATGGCTAGTAAGCTCAGTTTCAGCCAAATGCAGCAATTGCAGCTCTGTTATCATCCCTAATATTTGGTACCAAAGAGACCAAGGACTGATCGCCCAAATCCACAAAAGTGGAGACAAATTTGACCCCAATAATTACCGTGGGATATGCGTCAACAGCAACCTTGGGAAAATCCTCTGCATTACGATTAACAGCAGACTCGTACATTCCTCAGTGAAAATAATGTACAGAGAAAATGTCAAATTGGCTTTTTACCAAATTACCGTACATTCAACCCTAATTGACAAACCAAACAAACCAAAACAAAGGCAAAGTCTTCTCTTTCTTTCTCTCGCTTGTCGATAAAAAAAAAGCTTTCGACTCTTTCTACAAATTGATGTTGGGGAAAAACATATATAATTATAATAATAATATTATATAAAATCATACGACATAAAATCCATGTACACAAACAACAAGTGTGCGGTTAAAATTGGCAAATACACACATTCTTTCAAACAGGGTCGTGGGTGCAGCTTAAGCCCACCCTCTTCAACATATATATCAACCAACAGTCTAACAGCATCCGGCCTCACCCTACTAGAATCTGAAGTCAAATGTATACTGTTTGGCTGATGATCTGGTGCTTCTAGACATCTAGACACTGTTACCGTCTAGAGCACAGAAAAAACTATACATACCTGGGCCTAAACATCAGTGCCACAGGTAACTTCCACAAAGCTGCGAACGATCTGAGAGACAAGGCAAGAAGGGCCTTCTAGGCCATCAAAAGGAACATCAAATTTGACATGCAAACTAGGATTTGGCTAAAAATACTTGAATCAGTTATAGAACCCCCATTGCTCTTTAATGGTTGTGAGGTCTGGGGTCTGCTCACCAACCAAGAATTCACAAAATGGGAAAACACCAAATTGAGACTCTGCATGCAGAATTCTGGCAAAAATAATCCTCTGTTACATGTACATGTGAAACACCAAATAATGCAGAGCCGAATTAGGCCGATACCTTTACTAAGCAAGCTGGTCCTGGGCTCTGTTCACAAACACAAACACACACCCCAAAAAGATAATTACTTGACACATTGGAAAGAATTAACCAAAAAACAGAGCAAACTAGAATGCTATTTGTCCCTACA
>NW_022262969.1:17500-25403 GCF_002021735.2 Oncorhynchus kisutch | reverse complement strand
CCACTGTACTGTCCTGTCTTTACTGAAATGATGTACCACTGTACTGTCCTGTCCTTACTGAAATGAGTAAATGTCAGAGAGAGAGAGAGAGAGAGAGAGAGAGGAAGAGAGGGTGATAAAGAGAGAATGAGAGAGGGAGAGAGGGAGAGAAAAAGAGAGAAAGACTGAGAGAGAGAAACAGAGAGGGAGAGGGGGGAGAGAGAGAGAGAGGGGGGAGAGAGAGAGGGGGGAGCGAGAAATAGGGAGAGAGAGAAAAAGAGAGAGAGAGAGCGAGAGAGAGAAAGAGCGAGATAGTGAGAGAGAGAGAGAGAGAGAGAGAGAGAGAGAGAGAGAGAGAGAGAGAGAGAGAGAGAGAGAGAGAGAGAGAGAGAGCCTTTCCCCCTTTCTAACCTGTTGATGTGAAACCAGATGAAAGATGAACTGTCAGTCATCAGCAGATTTATGGTGTTCAGATGACCGGCCGCCCAGGTCACCTGACTAGTGATCAGCCATTAACCGTTTATACCACAGGAAGACACGAACGAGGGAATGAGTGACTCGACTGATGGAGGACAGAAAAACATCCCTCCTTCAATCATTACACACACACACACACACACACACACACACCTAAGCCCTTTGTAACCTAAGGAATCTGCCTAGTAGACAAACCTAGCAATAAACAGGAATCAACCCAGCAATCTAGCTGTAATATACTGTCCAACAGCCATCATAAAGGAGAATGAGCAGTCAGTTATCTAGGGGGTTCTCAGTCCTCTCCCTGTACTCCCTGTTCACCCACAACTACTGTCCAACAGCCATCGTAAAGGAGAATGAGCAGTCAGTTATCTAGGGGTTCTCAGTCCTCTCCCTGTACTCCCTGTTCACCCACAACTACTGTCCAACAGCCATCGTAAAGGAGAATGAGCAGTCAGTTATCTAGGGGGTTCTCAGTCCTCTCCCTGTACTCCCTGTTCACCCACAACTACTGTCCAACAGCCATCGTAAAGGAGAATGAGCAGTCAGTTATCTAGGGGGTTCTCAGTCCTCTCCCTGTACTCCCTGTTCACCCACAACTACTGTCCAACAGCCATCGTAAAGGAGAATGAGCAGTCAGTTATCTAGGGGGTTCTCAGTCCTCTCCCTGTACTCCCTGTTCACCCACAACTACTGTCCAACAGCCATCGTAAAGGAGAATGAGCAGTCAGTTATCTAGGGGGTTCTCAGTCCTCTCCCTGTACTCCCTGTTCACCCACAACTACTGTCCAACAGCCATCGTAAAGGAGAATGAGCAGTCAGTTATCTAGGGGGTTCTCAGTCCTCTCCCTGTACTCCCTGTTCACCCACAACTACTGTCCAACAGCCATCGTAAAGGAGAATGAGCAGTCAGTTATCTAGGGGGTTCTCAGTCCTCTCCCTGTACTCCCTGTTCACCCACAACTACTGTCCAACAGCCATCGTAAAGGAGAATGAGCAGTCAGTTATCTAGGGGGTTCTCAGTCCTCTCCCTGTACTCCCTGTTCACCCACAACTACTGTCCAACAGCCATCGTAAAGGAGAATGAGCAGTCAGTTATCTAGGGGGTTCTCAGTCCTCTCCCTGTACTCCCTGTTCACCCACAACTACTGTCCAACAGCCATCGTAAAGGAGAATGAGCAGTCAGTTATCTAGGGGGTTCTCAGTCCTCTCCCTGTACTCCCTGTTCACCCACAACTACTGTCCAACAGCCATCGTAAAGGAGAATGAGCAGTCAGTTATCTAGGGGGTTCTCAGTCCTCTCCCTGTACTCCCTGTTCACCCACAACTACTGTCCAACAGCCATCGTAAAGGAGAATGAGCAGTCAGTTATCTAGGGGGTTCTCAGTCCTCTCCCTGTACTCCCTGTTCACCCACAACTACTGTCCAACAGCCATCGTAAAGGAGAATGAGCAGTCAGTTATCTAGGGGGTTCTCAGTCCTCTCCCTGTACTCCCTGTTCACCCACAACTACTGTCCAACAGCCATCGTAAAGGAGAATGAGCAGTCAGTTATCTAGGGGGTTCTCAGTCCTCTCCCTGTACTCCCTGTTCACCCACAACTACTGTCCAACAGCCATCGTAAAGGAGAATGAGCAGTCAGTTATCTAGGGGGTTCTCAGTCCTCTCCCTGTACTCCCTGTTCACCCACAACTACTGTCCAACAGCCATCGTAAAGGAGAATGAGCAGTCAGTTATCTAGGGGGTTCTCAGTCCTCTTCCTGTCCTCCCTGTTCACCCACAACTACTGTCCAACAGCCATCGTAAAGGAGAATGAGCAGTCAGTTATCTAGGGGGTTCTCAGTCCTCTTCCTGTACTCCCTGTTCACCCACAACTACTGTCCAACAGCCATCGTAAAGGATGGTGGTACCAGGATAACAACCTCTCCCTCAACGATGAGACGGCCCTACAGGGAGGAGGTCAGAGACCTGGTGGTGCCAGGACAACAACCTCTCCCTCAACGATGAGACGGCCTATAGGGAGGAGGTCAGAGACCTGGCCGTGTGGTACCAGGATAACAACCTCTCCCTCAACGATGAGACAGCCTACAGGGAGGAGGTCAGAGACCTGGTGGTACCAGGACAACAACCTCTACAGGACTAAAGGAGGACCGAACAGGCCCACATTCACATCGATGAGGTTGTAGTGGAGCGGGTGGAGAGTTTCAAGTTCCTTGGTGTCCACATCACCAACAAACTATCATGGTCCAAACACACCAAAACAGTCATGAAGAGGGCCCGACAAAACCTTTTCTCCCCCAGGAGACTGAAAAGATTTGGCATTGGTCCTCAGATCCTCAGAAGGCTCTACAGCTGCACCATCGAGAGCATCCTGACTGGTTGCATCACCGCCTAGTATGCTACCTGCTCGGCATCTGACCGCAAGGTGCAACAGAGGGTAGTGAGTACTGCCCAGTACATCACTGGGGCCAAGCTTCCTGACATCCAGGACCTATGTCCTAGGGACATCCAGGATCTATATCCTAGGGACATCCAGGATCTATATCCTAGGGACATCCAGGACCTATATCCTAGGGACATCCAGGACCTATATCCTAGGGACATCCAGGATCTATATCCTAGGGACATCCAGGACCTATATCCTAGGGACATCCAGGACCTATATCCTAGGGACATCCAGGACCTATGTACTAGGGACATCCAGGACCTATATCCTAGGGACATCCAGGACCTATATCCTAGGGACATCCAGGACCTATATCCTAGGGACATCCAGAACCTATATCCTAGGGACATCCAGAACCTATATCCTAGGGACATCCAGGATATATGTACTAGGGACATCCAGGACCTATATAGGGGCGGCAGGGTAGCCTTGTGGTTAGAGCGTTGGAATAGTAACCGGAAGGTTGAGAGTTCAAACCCCCTAGCTGACAAGGTACAAATCTGTCGTTCTGCCCCTGAACAGGCAGTTAACCCACTGTTCCTAGGCCGTCATTGAAAATAAGAATTTGTTCTTAACTGACTTGCCTGGTTAAATAAAGGTAAAAAATATATATATATCCTAGGGACATCCAGGACCTATATCCTAGGGACATCCAGGACCTATATCCTAGGGACATCCAGGATCTATATCCTAGGGACATCCAGGATCTATGTACTAGGGACATCCAGGACCTATATAATGGGACATCCAGGTCCTATATAATGGGACATCCAGGATCTATATCCTAGGGACATCAAGGACCTATATCCTAGGGACATCCAGGACCTATATCCTAGGGACATCCAGGACCTATATCCTAGGGACATCCAGGATCTTTATCCTAGGGACATCCAGGATCTATGTACTAGGGACATCCAGGAACTATATAATGGGACATCCAGGACCTATATACTAGATGTTGGGGTTTGACTGTATTACTAGTCTAGTGGATAGAGAGTTGGGAAAGTAACCGAAAGGTTGCTGGATTAAATCCCTGAGCTGACAAGGTACAAATCTGACGTTCTGCCCCCTGAACAAGGCAGTTAACCCACTGTTCCCCTGAACAAGGCAGTTAACCCACTGTTCCCCTGAACAAGGCAGTTAACCCACTGTTCCTAGACCAGTTAACCCACTGTTCCTAGACCAGTTAACCCACTGTTCCTAGACCAGTTAACCCACTGTTCCCCTGAACAGGCAGTTAACCCACTGTTCCCCTGAACAGGCAGTTAACCCACTGTTCCTAGACCAGTTAACCCACTGTTCCTAGACCAGTTAACCCACTGTTCCTAGACCAGTTTACCCACTGTTCCTAGACCAGTTAACCCACTGTTCCTAGACCAGTTAACCCACTGTTCCTAGACCAGTTAATCCACTGTTCCTAGAACAGTTAACCCACTGTTCCTAGACCAGTTAACCCACTGTTCCCCTGAACAGGCAGTTAACCCACTGTTCCTAGACCAGTTAACCCACTGTTCCTAGACCAGTTAATCCACTGTTCCTAGACCAGTTAACCCACTGTTCCTAGACCAGTTAACCCACCCACTGTTCCTAGACCAGTTAACCCACTGTTCCTAGACCATTTAACCCACTGTTCCTAGACCAGTTTACCCACTGTTCCTAGACCAGTTAACCCACTGTTCCTAGACCAGTTTACCCACTGTTTCTAGACCAGTTAACCCACTGTTCCCCTGAACAAGGCAGTTAACCCACTGTTCCTAGACCAGTTAACCCACTGTTCCTAGACCAGTTAACCCACTGTTCCTAGACCAGTTAACCCACTGTTCCTAGACCAGTTAACCCACTGTTCCTAGACCAGTTAACCCACTGTTCCTAGACCAGTTAATCCACTGTTCCTAGACCAGTTAACCACTGTTCCTAGACCAGTTAACCCACTGTTCCCCTGAACAGGCAGTTAACCCACTGTTCCTAGACCAGTTAACCCACTGTTCCTAGACCAGTTAATCCACTGTTCCTAGACCAGTTAACCCACTGTTCCTAGACCAGTTAACCCACCCACTGTTCCTAGACCAGTTAACCCACTGTTCCTAGACCAGTTAACCCACTGTTCCTAGACCAGTTAATCCACTGTTCCTAGATCAGTTAACCCACTGTTCCTAGACCAGTTAACCCACTGTTCCCCTGAACAAGGCAGTTAACCCACTGTTCCTAGACCAGTTAACCCACTGTTCCTAGACCAGTTAACCCACTGTTCCTAGACCAGTTAACCCACTGTTCCTAGACCAGTTAACCCACTGTTCCTAGACCAGTTAACCCACTGTTCCTAGGCCGTCATTGTAAAGAAGAGTTTGTTCTTATTAACAGACTTGCCTCGTTAAATAAAGATTCATTTCCACCCCTCTCCACCTCGCCTCCCCCTCTCCTCCCCCCCCTCCACTCCATTTCCCCCTCTATCCCTCTCCTCCCCCTCCTACCTCCCAACTCCCCCTCTCTACCCCCCTCTCACCCGCTCATCTCCCATCTCCCCCTCTCTCCTCTCCTTTAAACTTGAGTGAACAAGAGGTATGAGGGTGACAGGTACAGGAACCAGGATAATGAAGGAGGGAGGGAAGGGAAGGGGGAGAGGGGGGGAGTAATGCTGGGACATCACACCACGGAGAGGTGGAGAGAGGGGATAATGAAGGAGGGAGGAAAGGGAAGGGGAGAGGGGGGGGGGTAATGCTGGGAACATCACACCATGGAGAGGTGGAGAGAGGGGATAATGAGAAGGCAGAGAGGGAGAGGAGGGGGGGTAATACTGGGACATCACACCATGGAGAGGTGGAGAGAGGGGTTAATGAGAAGACAGAGAGGGAGAGGAGGGGGGGTAAATGAGAGGCAGAGAGGGAGAGGAGGGGGGTAATGAGAAGGGGAGAGGAGAGGGGGTATTGAGAAGGGGAGAGGAGGGGGGGTAATGAGAAGGCAGAGAGGGAGAGGAGGGGGGGTAATGAGAAGGGGAGAGGAGGGGGGGGGTAATGAGAAGGCAGAGAGGGAGAGGAGGGGAAGAAGGGAGGAGGGGAAGGAGAGAACCAAGTGTTCCCTCGATCTCTTCAACCCTCCCACCTGCCTGGCACTAGAAAGCTCTTCAAATGTGAAACTGGCCCACCGACACACACACACACACACACACACACTTCAGGTTGTATTCAGTTCATTTACCGAGCCTCCCCTCTGATCATTCTCATGTTGTGTTCTCCAACTAACCACTCTGATCATTCTCATGTTGTGATCTCCGCCACTGACTAACCACTCTGATCATTCTCATGTTGTGATCTCCGCCACTGACTAACCACTCTGATCATTCTCATGTTGTGATCTCCGCCACTGACTAACCGATCTGATCATTCTCATGTTGTGTACTCCAACTAACCAATCTGATCGTTCTCATGTTGTGATCTCCAACTAACCACTCTGATCATTCTCATGTTGTGTACTCCAACTAACCAATCTGATCATTCTCATGTTGTGTTCTCCAACTAAACACTCTGATCATTCTCATGTTGTGTTCTCCAACTAACCAATCTGATCATTCTTATGTTGTGTTCTCCAACTAACCAATCTGATCATTCTCATGTTGTGATCTCCGCCACTGACTAAACCACTCTGATCATTCTCATGTTGTGATCTCCGCCACTGACTAACCGATCTGATCATTCTCATGTTGTGATCTCCAACTAACCAATCTGATCATTCTCATGTTGTGTACTCCAACTAACCAATCTGATCATTCTCATGTTGTGTTCTCCAACTAACCAATCTGATCATTCTCATGTTGTGTTCTCCAACTAACCACTCTGATCATTCTCATGCCTTCG
Source organism: Oncorhynchus kisutch (assembly GCF_002021735.2). Classification (NCBI taxonomy): domain Eukaryota; kingdom Metazoa; phylum Chordata; class Actinopteri; order Salmoniformes; family Salmonidae; genus Oncorhynchus; species Oncorhynchus kisutch. The sequence continues at coordinate 18,651 of NW_022262969.1, read as the reverse complement.
TATGACAGTACAATGTTGAGTGTGTTTTTATCAGCTCAGTAAAGTGTCTCAACCTAATGCCCCGCTTATCTTCTGTGGGCGTTGTCATTCTGCTCTCTCTCTGCGTCTCAGGTTAAGTCTCGCAACAATCTAACAAACGGTCCCCTCCGACCAATCACAATGGAGAATAACAGCTGTAACCATGGAGATCCCCATCCTGCTGAGTCATGACCTCCATTACATGACTTTATGATGCTGTACTTCCACAAAATGGCTGCCGGCGCGGCGTCACGTAGCAGGCCTGTTGTTATCAGGCTACACTAGAGAGGACTGACGTGCAACACTTTATAAACACCAAGTGCCATGGTACAGTTGTAGGGTCGAGTTCACTTCATGGGCTAGCAATAGGAGTTAGCTTCATGGGCTAGCAATAGGAGTTAGCTTCATGGGCTAGCAATAGGAGTTAGCTTCATGGGCTAGCACTAGGAGTTAGCTTCATGGGCTAGCACTAGGAGTTAGCTTCATGGGCTAGCACTAGGAGTTAGCTTCATGGGCTAGCATTAGGAGTTAGCTTCATGGACTAGCAATAGGAGTTAGCTTCATGGGCTAGCATTAGGAGTTAGCTTCATGGGCTAGCATTAGGAGTTAGCTTCATGGACTAGCAATAGGAGTTAGCTTCATGGGCTAGCATTAGGAGTTAGCCTCATGGGCTAGCACTAGGAGTTAGCTTCATGGGCTAGCATTAGGAGTTAGCTTCATGGACTAGCAATAGGAGTTAGCTTCATGGGCTAGCATTAGGAGTTAGCTTCATGGGCTAGCATTAGGAGTTAGCTTCATGGACTAGCAATAGGAGTTAGCTTCATGGGCTAGCATTAGGAGTTAGCCTCATGGGCTAGCACTAGGAGTTAGCTTCATGGGCGATCACTAGGAGTTAGCTTTAATGGGCTAGCACTAGGAGTTAGCTTCATGGGCTAGCACTAGGAGTTAGCTTCATGGGCTAGCATTAGGAGTTAGCTTGATGGGCTAGCACTAGGAGTTAACATTATGGGCTAGGATTATGATTTAACGTTATTGGCTAGCACTATGAGTTAGGTTCATGGTCTAATTTTATGAGTTAGCTTCAGGGGCTAGGATTATGAGATAACTTTATGGGCTAGCATTATGCGTTAGCT
>NW_022262969.1:12500-15000 GCF_002021735.2 Oncorhynchus kisutch | reverse complement strand
CATTAACCAGACCATAATAACACTAACCAGACCATATTAACACTAACCAGTGGTCTGGATATTACCATAATACCACTAACCAGACCATAATAACACTAGCCAGACCATAATAACACTAACCAGTGGTCTGGATATTACCATAACAACACTAACCAGACCATAACAACACTAACCAGTGGTATGGATATTACCATAACAACACTAACCAGACCATACTAACACTAACCAGACCATAATAACACTAACCAGACCATAAGAACACTAACCAGTGGTCTGGATATTACCATAATAACACTAACCAGACCATAATAACACTAACCAGACCATAATAACACTAACCAGACCATAATAAAACTAACCAGACCATAATAACACTAACCAGACCATAATAACACTAACCAGACTATAATAACACTAACCAGTGGTATGGATTTTACCATAACAACACTAACCAGACCATAATAACACTAACCAGACCATAATAACACTAACCAGTGGTCTGGATATTACCATAATACCACTAACCAGACCATAATACCATTAACCAGACCATAATAACACTAACCAGACCATATTAACACTAACCAGTGGTCTGGATATTACCATAATACCCCTAACCAGACCATAATAACACTAACCAGACCATAATAACACTAACCAGTGGTCTGGATATTACCATAACAACACTAACCAGTCCATAATAACACTAACCAGTGGTATGGATATTACCATAACAACACTAACCAGACCATACTAGCACTAACCAGACCATAATAACACTAACCAGACCATAAGAACACTAACCAGTGGTCTGGATATTACCATAATAACACTAACCAGTGGTATGGATATTACCATAACAACACTAACCAGACCATAATAACACTAACCAGACCATAATAACACTAACCAGTGGTATGGATATTACCATAACAACACTAACCAGACCATACTAACACTAACCAGACCATAATAACACTAACCAGACCATAATAACACTAACCAGACCATAATAACACTAACCAGACCATAATAACACTAACCAGACCATAATAACACTAACCAGACCATAATAACACTAACCAGTGGTATGGATATTACCATAATAACACTAACCAGACCATAATAACACTAACCAGACAATAATAACACTAACCAGACCATAATAACACTAACCAGACCATAATAACACTAACCAGACCATAATAACACTAACCAGACCATAATAACACTAAACAGACCATAATAACACTAACCAGACCATAATAACACTAACCAGACCATAATAACACTAACCAGACCATAATAACACTAACCAGTGGTATGGATTTTACCATAACAACACTAACCAGACCATAAAAACACTAACCAGACCATAATAACACTAACCAGACCATAACAACACTAACCAGACCATAATAACACTAACCAGTGTTCTGGATATTACCATAATACCACTAACCAGACCATAATAACACTAACCAGAACATATTAACACTAACCAGACCATAATAACACTAACCAGACCATAATAACACTAACCAGTGGTCTGGATATTACCATAATACCACTAACCAGACCATAATAACACTAACCAGACCATAATAACACTAACCAGACCATAATAACACTAACCAGACCATAATAACACTAACCAGTGGTCTGGATATTACCATAATACCACTAACCAGTGGTCTGGATATGACCATAACAACACTAACCAGACCATAATAACACTAACCAGACCATAATAACACTAACCAGACCATATTAACATTAACCAGTGGTCTGGATATTACCATAATACCACTAACCAGACCATAATAACACTAACCAGACCATAATAACACTAACCAGTGGTCTGGATATTACCATAACAACACTAACCAGACCATAATAACACTGACCAGTGGTATGGATATTACCATAACAATACTAACCAGACCATACTAACACTAACCAGACCATAATAACACTAACCAGACCATAATAACACTAACCAGACCATAACAACACTAACCAGACCATAATAACACTAACCAGACCATAATAACACTTATTCAACGATTCTACAGACAACTCAACCAGAACACACACACTCAACCAGAACACACACACTCAACCAGAACACACACACTCAACCAGAACACACACTCAACCAGAACACACACACTCAACCAGAACACACACACTAAACCAGAACACACACACTCAACCAGAACACACACACTCAACCAGAACACACACACTCAACCAGAACACACACTCAACCAGAACACACACTCAACCAGAACACACACACTCAACCAGAACACACACACTCAACCAGAACACACACTCAACCAGAAACACCAACCAGAACACACACACTCAACCAGAACACACACACTCAACCAGAACACACACACTCAACCAGAACACACACACTCAACCAGAACACACACACTCAACCAGAACACACACACACACTCAACCAGAACACACACCACACTCAACCAGA
>NW_022262969.1:0-7500 GCF_002021735.2 Oncorhynchus kisutch | reverse complement strand
TTAGAGACTACCACAGCTGTATACCAAGGGAAATAGTTCTCAAATATTTTTTTTGTGTGTTAGCCGGTGAACATTCACTAACTTTAGCTCTGAGATGGTCATGTTTTCCAACACAGACCTCAACAAGATAAATATTTCACTAACGTTAGTTAACAGTCTGAGAAGGTAGGTTTCTGTTTCAGGTTTAAAACTACCTCTACTAATCCTCATGTGTCTGAGAAGGTAGGTTTCTGTTTCAGGTCTTAAACTACGACTACTAATCCTCATGTGTCCATGTAGGTTTCTGTTTCAGGTTTAAACTACCTCTACTAATCCTCATGTGTCCATGTAGGTTTCTGTTTCAGGTTTAAACTACCTCTACTTATCCTCATGTGTCCATGTAGGTTTCTGTTTCAGGTTTAAACTACCACTACTAATCCTCATGTGTCCATGTAGGTTTCTGTTTCAGGTTTAAAACTACCTCTACTAATCCTCATGTGTCCATGTAGGTTTCTGTTTCAGGTTTAAACTACCACTACTAATCCTCATGTGTCTGAGAAGGTAGGTTTCTGTTTCAGGTTTAAACTACCACTACTAATCCTCATGTGTCCATGTAGGTTTCTGTTTCAGGTTTAAACTACCTCTACTAATCCTCATGTGTCCATGTAGGTTTCTGTTTCAGGTTTAAACTACCTCTACTTATCCTCATGTGTCCATGTAGGTTTCTGTTTCAGGTTTAAACTACCACTACTAATCCTCATGTGTCCATGTAGGTTTCTGTTTCAGGTTTAAAACTACCTCTACTAATCCTCATGTGTCCATGTAGGTTTCTGTTTCAGGTTTAAACTACCACTACTAATCCTCATGTGTCTGAGAAGGTAGGTTTCTGTTTCAGGTTTAAACTACCACTACTAATCCTCATGTGTCCATGTAGGTTTCTGTTTCAGGTTTAAAACTACCTCTACTAATCCTCATGTGTCCATGTAGGTTTCTGTTTCAGGTCTTAAACTACCTCTACTAATCCTCATGTGTCCATGTAGGTTTCTGTTTCAGGTTTAAAACTACCTCTACTAATCCTCATGTGTCCATGTAGGTTTCTGTTTCAGGTTTAAAACTACCTCTACTAATCCTCATGTGTCCATGTAGGTTTCTGTTTCAGGTCTTAAACTACCTCTACTAATCCTCATGTGTCCATGTAGGTTTCTGTTTCAGGTTTAAAACTACCTCTACTAATCCTCATGTGTCTGAGAAGGTACGTTTCTGTTTCAGGTCTTAAACTACCTCTATTAATCCTCATGTGTCCATGTAGGTTTCTGTTTCAGGTTTAAAACTACCTCTACTAATCCTCATGTATCTGAGAAGGTAGGTTTCTGTTTCAGGTCTTAAACTACCACTACTAATCCTCATGTGTCCATGTAGGTTTCTGTTTCAGGTCTTAAACTACCTCTACTAATCCTCATGTGTCTGAGAAGGTAGGTTTCTGTTTCAGGTTTAAACTACCGCTACTAATCCTCATGTGTCCATGTAGGTTTCTGTTTCAGGTTTAAACTACCACTACTAATCCTCATGTGTCCATGTAGGTTTCTGTTTCAGGTTTAAACTACCACTACTAATCCTCATGTGTCCATGTAGGTTTCTGTTTCAGGTTTAAATCTACCTCTACTAATCCTCATGTGTCCATGTAGGTTTCTGTTTCAGGTTTAAATCTACCTCTACTAATCCTCATGTGTCCATGTAGGTTTCTGTTTCAGGTTTAAATCTACCTCTACTAATCCTCATGTGTCCATGTAGGTTTCTGTTTCAGGTTTAAACTACCTCTACTAATCCTCATGTGTCCATGTAGGTTTCTGTTTCAGGTCTTAAACTACCTCTACTAATCCTCATGTGTCTGAGAAGGTAGGTTTCTGTTTCAGGTTTAAACTACCTCTACTAATCCTCATGTGTCCATGTAGGTTTCTGTTTCAGTTTTAAACTACCACTACTAATCCTCATGTGTCCATGTAGGTTTCTGTTTCAGGTTTAAACTACCACTACTAATCCTCATGTGTCCATGTAGGTTTCTGTTTCAGGTTTAAATCTACCTCTACTTATCCTCATGTGTCCATGTAGGTTTCTGTTTCAGGTTTAAATCTACCTCTACTAATCCTCATGTGTCCATGTAGGTTTCTGTTTCAGGTTTAAATCTACCTCTACTTATCCTCATGTGTCCATGTAGGTTTCTGTTTCAGGTTTAAACTACCTCTACTAATCCTCATGTGTCCATGTAGGTTTCTGTTTCAGGTTTAAATCTACCTCTACTAATCCTCATGTGTCCATGTAGGTTTCTGTTTCAGGTTTAAATCTACCTCTACTAATCCTCATGTGTCCATGTAGGTTTCTGTTTCAGGTTTAAATCTACCTCTACTAATCCTCATGTGTCCATGTAGGTTTCTGTTTCAGGTTTAAAACTACCTCTACTAATCCTCATGTGTCCATGTAGGTTTCTGTTTCAGGTTTAAAACTACCTCTACTAATCCTCATGTGTCTGAGAAGGTAGGTTTCTGTTTCAGGTTTAAACTACCACTACTAATCCTCATGTGTCCATGTAGGTTTCTGTTTCAGGTTTAAAACTACCTCTACTAATCCTCATGTGTCCATGTAGGTTTCTGTTTCAGGTTTAAACTACCACTACTAATCCTCATGTGTCCATGTAGGTTTCTGTTTCAGGTTTAAACTACCACTACTAATCCTCATGTGTCCATGTAGGTTTCTGTTTCAGGTTTAAACTACCTCTACTAATCCTCATGTGTCTGAGAAGGTAGGTTTCTGTTTCAGGTTTAAACTACCACTACTAATCCTCATGTGTCCATGTAGGTTTCTGTTTCAGGTTTAAAACTACCTCTACTAATCCTCATGTGTCCATGTAGGTTTCTGTTTCAGGTTTAAACTACCACTACTAATCCTCATGTGTCCATGTAGGTTTCTGTTTCAGGTTTAAACTACCTCTACTAATCCTCATGTGTCCATGTAGGTTTCTGTTTCAGGTTTAAATCTACCTCTACTAATCCTCATGTGTCCATGTAGGTTTCTGTTTCAGGTTTAAACTACCTCTACTAATCCTCATGTGTCCATGTAGGTTTCTGTTTCAGGTTTAAATCTACCTCTACTAATCCTCATGTGTCCATGTAGGTTTCTGTTTCAGGTCTTAAACTACCTCTACTAATCCTCATGTGTCCATGTAGGTTTCTGTTTTAGGTTTAAATCTACCTCTACTAATCCTCATGTGTCCATGTAGGTTTCTGTTTCAGGTCTTAAACTACCTCTACTAATCCTCATGTGTCCATGTAGGTTTCTGTTTCAGGTTTAAATCTACCTCTACTAATCCTCATGTGTCTGAGAAGGTAGGTTTCTGTTTCAGGTTTAAACTACCTCTACTAATCCTCATGTGTCCATGTAGGTTTCTGTTTCAGGTTTAAACTACCTCTACTAATCCTCATGTGTCTGAGAAGGTAGGTTTCTGTTTCAGGTTTAAACTACCACTACTAATCCTCATGTGTCCATGTAGGTTTCTGTTTCAGGTTTAAAACTACCTCTACTAATCCTCATGTGTCCATGTAGGTTTCTGTTTCAGGTTTAAACTACCACTACTAATCCTCATGTGTCCATGTAGGTTTCTGTTTCAGGTTTAAACTACCTCTACTAATCCTCATGTGTCCATGTAGGTTTCTGTTTCAGGTTTAAATCTACCTCTACTAATCCTCATGTGTCCATGTAGGTTTCTGTTTCAGGTCTTAAACTACCTCTACTAATCCTCATGTGTCCATGTAGGTTTCTGTTTCAGGTTTAAATCTACCTCTACTAATCCTCATGTGTCCATGTAGGTTTCTGTTTCAGGTCTTAAACTACCTCTACTAATCCTCATGTGTCCATGTAGGTTTCTGTTTCAGGTTTAAATCTACCTCTACTAATCCTCATGTGTCTGAGAAGGTAGGTTTCTGTTTCAGGTTTAAACTACCTCTACTAATCCTCATGTGTCCATGTAGGTTTCTGTTTCAGGTTTAAACTACCTCTACTAATCCTCATGTGTCCATGTAGGTTTCTGTTTCAGGTTTAAAACTACCCTCTACTAATCCTCATGTGTCCATGTAGGTTTCTGTTTCAGGTTTAAATCTACCTCTACTAATCCTCATGTGTCCATGTAGGTTTCTGTTTCAGGTTTAAACTACCACTACTAATCCTCATGTGTCCATGTAGGTTTCTGTTTCAGGTCTTAAACTACCTCTACTAATCCTCATGTGTCCATGTAGGTTTCTGTTTCAGGTCTTAAACTACCTCTACTAATCCTCATGTGTCCATGTAGGTTTCTGTTTCAGGTTTAAACTACCTCTACTAATCCTCATGTGTCTGAGAAGGTAGGTTTCTGTTTCAGGTCTTAAACTACCACTACTAATCCTCATATGTCTGAGAAGGTAGGTTTCTGTTTCAGGTCTTAAACTACCTCTACTAATCCTCATGTGTCCATGTAGGTTTTCTATTACATGAAGAAGGAATAACAGTGACATTAGTAGTTGGACTATTGAAACGCTGAAACGCCACAGTTAATCCTGAGAAGATCACACTGTTTGAATGTGTCAAAGTACCTTTCTGGAATGTTCTTTAAAATCGTCCAACTGAAATTGTTATTAAGTAACACGTTCAGCACAAAAACGGAAGCCCCGTTGAACGCACCTCAGTTTCAGGTTTAGTCATATACATCATAGGGGACTTAGTAACAGCGTTGTGTCTGGTAATATACATCATAGGGGACTTAGTAACAGCGTTGTGTCTGGTAATATACATCATAGGGGACTTAGTAACAGCGTTGTGTCTGGTAATATACATCATAGGGGACTTAGTAACAGCGTTGTGTCTGGTAATATACATCATAGGGGACTTAGTAACAGCGTTGTGTCTGGTAATATACATCATAGGGGACTTAGTAACAGCGTTGTGTCTGGTAATATACATCATAGGGACTTAGTAACAGCGTTGTGTCTGGTAATATACATCATAGGGGACTTAGTAACAGCGTTGTGTCTGGTAATATACATCATACGGGACTTAGTAACAGCGTTGTGTCTGGTAATATACATCATAGGGGACTTAGTAACAGCGTTGTGTCTGGTAATATACATCATAGGGGACTTAGTAACAGCGTTGTGTCTGGTAATATACATCATAGGGACTTAGTAACAGCGTTGTGTCTGGTAATATACATCATAGGGGACTTAGTAACAGCGTTGTGTCTGGTTTTGGTGGTGGCTGAGGATTGGCTGATGAAACATGTCAAACAGCTGAGGTCGACAAAGTTGTTTGTCAAAAAAAAAAACTTCCAGAGAATTAAGGATTTATCCACGTCAGCAATAAAGAGTGTGTGCGTGTGTGTGTGTGTGTGTGTGTGTGTGTGTGTGTGTTTTGGTTCAAGTTCACAGTAGGGCATCGGAGACAACTTTAACCTCTGACACTAGAAGTCCTGGAGAACTGTTCAGACGGCTCTCTGCTCTGTGACCCCATGGAGGGAGAACATTCTGTAGTCAATTACACACACACACACGCAGACACACACACGCACAAGCACACACACACACACACACACACACACACACACACACACACACACACACACACACACACACACACACACACACACACACACACACACACACACACACACACACACACACACACACACACACACACATGCTGTGCAGAGGGAGGGAATGTAAAATAGAGTTTTGCTCTTTCTCTTTTGTAAATCTGTTTCTTCAGGAACAAGATAGTACCATGATTCTTTACTAGGGATTCCCAGAAATCCTGGTTGGATCCTAGGGGCTTCCTGCTTATTACTGGTTGGATCCTAGGGGCTTCCTGCTTATAACTGGTTGGATCCTAGGGGCTTCCTGCTTATAACTGGTTGGATCTTAGGGGCTTCTTGCTTATTACTGGTTGGATCATAGGGGCTTCCTGCTTATTCCTGGTTGGATCCTAGGGGCTTCCTGCTTATTCCTGGTTGGATCCTAGGGGCTTCCTGCTTATTCCTGGTTGGATCCTAGGGGCTTCCTGCTTATTCCTGGTTGGATCCTAGGGGCTTCCTGCTTATTCCTGGTTGGATCCTAGGGGCTTCCTGTGTATTCCTGGTTGGATCCTAGGGGCTTCCTGCTCATTCCTTCCTGACCCCTGAGAGATGGTACTGTACTGAGTCTCCCACCTGTATTGCTCTGACCCCTGAGAGATGGTACTGTACTGAGTCTCCCACCTGTATTGCTCTGACCCCTGAGAGATGGTACTGTACTGAGTCTTCCACCTGTATTGCTCTGATTTCTGGAACCCGGACATTTTGGGATTGTTACCAGACTTTAATAACCCTCTTTAGTCTTCATACTTAGATGAGCTCTCTCTCTCACACACACACACACACACACACACACACACACACACACACACACACACACACACACACACACACACACACAACACACACACACACACACACACACACACACACACACACACACACACACACACACTGACACACACACGTTAAACTGCTGTGTGTTTTTTATTTCCACATTGAAAGTTTCCCCAGTCAGCTGACAGGAGTCATGTGATCTCAGAATGCTAGCCAATAGGAGAACAGAGAGTCACTCTGTGGTCAAGGTCAAGGAGAGCGAGAGAGCGAGAGAGACAGAGAGGGAGAGAGAGCCAGAGAGAGAGAGAGAGAGAGAGGGAGAGAGGGAGGGAGAGAAAGAGAGAGAGAGAGACAGAGAGAGAGAGAGACAGAGAGAGAGAGAGAGAAAGAGGGTCAAGGAGCAAAGAGAGAACAAACAATAATCTGGGTGAAGTGTTGGGCGGCGGACATTTATATATTATATATTTTTCAGTCAGATAAACAGCAGACCGCTCGGAGGGGTCCGCATGGTCCTAAAGCACACCTCTGCCTCGTTTTGTATCACAATCCAATGATAAAACTGGGGGGGACATGTCCCCGATCCCCTGGGGATAGAGATTTGTGTGTGTGTGTGTGTGTGTGTGTGTCTGTCATAGAGAATTCACTTAGTCATGTAGTATCCCATTAACAGGACTGGAGTGGAGCCGGTCGAGAGTTTCAACTTCCTTGGTGTCCACATCACCAGGAGGAGGAGGAGGAGGGAGGTGGAGGAGAAGGTGGAGGAGGGAGGTGGAGGAGGTGGAGGAGAAAGGAGGAGGGGAGGAGGGAGTTGGCAGGAGGCGGAGGGAGAAGTGGAGGAGGAGGAGGTGGAGGGAAGAAGGAGGAGGAGGAAGAGGGAGGAGGAGGGGTGGAGGAGGGAAGGTGAAATGAAGCATTATAACAGCATTAGTCTAGAAGGAGAGGGACGCCAGCCAAAGGGGAAGGAGATGGGAGGAGGAGGAGATGGAAGGAGGATGGAGGAGAAGGTGGAGGGAGGTGGAGGAGGAGGAGGGAGGGAGGTGGAGGAGGAGGAGGAGGAGGAGGAGGTGGAGAGGAGGAGGAGGAGGAGGAGGAGG
>NW_022262968.1:25000-101640 GCF_002021735.2 Oncorhynchus kisutch | reverse complement strand
GTTGGAGGACGTCCTCTGAAGTTGTCATAATTACTGTGTAGTCTATGGAAGTGAGTGAAAACCATGAGCCCTTAGGTTTTGTATTGAAGTCAATGTACCCAGAGAGGACAGACACTATGTCCTCCAGCTACACCATGGTGCTACCCTACAGAGTACTGGTGAGGCTACTGTTGACCTTCATTGCAAAACAACAGTGTGTTCTAATAATTATTTGGTGATGTGAATATATTCAGTATAGTTTTATCTAAAAAATACAAACTTTTTTAATGTTTCCACTATTTTATTTTTATGAAATTCACTGAGTAGGATGGTCCTCCCCTTCCTCCTCTGAGGAGCCTCCACTGATGGACATCCATCCCCCAACTCAGTCCACAAAACCCCCGCATACTTGATGGTAATAGCGCTCACTTTTCCCCCTAGTGACAGGTTTTGAAAGCAATGCCCCATGTCCTCGGGACATGGCTAGACGTCCAATTTCTTGGTCAATCTTGAACGACCTGGCTGGTTCTCTGTAAGGTGAGAGCAGCGTGAGAAGGTAAGAGAGAACTTAGAGGAGAGGCTGGACCTGCTCTCTCTTCTGACCACCGTCCTACAAACAGGCAGCGGACTGCCCCAAGCATCATGCAGGGTACCCTCATCTCTCCACCCCTTCACTCCCCTGCACATGTGTGTCTGTGTGTGTCTGTGTGTGTCTGGTGTGTGTGTGTTACTCACAGCAGTTGGTGACAGCGAAGCTGTTGGCAACCTCCAGGTTGTCTATGTGAGGAGTGAGGGCGGAAGTCCTGGGTTCCATACTGACCATTCCAATCCGGAACGCACTATACTCCTGATCAGCACCGCGTGGGAACAGCCCTCCTACACACACACACACACACACACACACACACACACACACACACACACACACACACACACACACACACACACACACACACACACACACACACACACACACACAGAACCCCCCACACACACAAGGAGAATGTTTGGCTGGTTATCTAGGTAGTCTGGCAGTACTCTGGGAGAATGTTTAGCTGGATATCTAGCTAGTCTGGCAGTACTCTGGGATAATGTTTAGCTGGTTATCTAGCTAGTCTGGCAGTACTCTGGGAGAATGTTTAGCTGGTTATCTAGCCGGTCTGGTAGTACTCTGGGAGAATGTTTAGCTGGATATCTAGCCGGTCTGGTAGTACTCTGGGAGAATGTTTAGCTGGTTATCTAGCCGGTCTGGCAGTACTCTGGAGAATGTTTAGCTGGTTATCTAGCCGGTCTGGCAGTACTCTGGGAGAATGTTTAGCTGGTTATCTAGCCGGTCTGGCAGTACTCTGGGAGAATGTTTAGCTGGTTATCTAGCCGGTCTGGCAGTACTCTGGGAGAATGTTTAGCTGGTTATCTAGCCGGTCTGGCAGTACTCTGGGATAATGTTTAGCTGGATATCTAGCTGGTCTGGCAGTACTCTGGGAGAATGTTTAGCTGGATATCTAGCTGGTCTGGCAGTACTCTGGGAGAATGTTTAGCTGGATATCTAGCCGGTCTGGCAGTACTCTGTATGTTGTTTCCCTGTCTTCTGTGGTTCAACTTTCTGACGTTGTCTACCCAGAACGGCTTGGTTACGAAATAGTCTGATTCTGTCTGTATTAAACAGAGATCTTCTTTAGAAACACTGATTCTGTCTGTATTAAACAGAGATCTTCTTTAGAAACACTGATTCTGTCTGTATTAAACAGAGATCTTCTTTAGAAACACTGATTCTGTCTGTATTAAACAGAGATCTTCTTTAGAAACACTGATTCTGTCTGTATTAAACAGAGATCTTCTTTAGAAACACTGATTCTGTCTGTATTAAACAGAGATCTTCTTTAGAAACACTGATTCTGTCTGTATTAAACAGAGATCTTCTTTAGAAACACTGATTCTGTCTGTATTAAACAGAGATCTTCTTTAGAAACACTGATTCTGTCTGTATTAAACAGAGATCTTCTTTAGAAACACTGATTCTGTCTGTATTAAACAGAGATCTTCTTTAGAAACACTGATTCTGTCTGTATTAAACAGAGATCTTCTTTAGAAACACTGATTCTGTCTGTATTAAACAGAGAGAATGTTCAGCTGCATCAACATCTTCATATTTCCATGACCATCCATATTGAACTGAAACAGCCATATTGAACTGAAACAGCCATATTGAACTGAAACAGCCATATTGAACTGGCAGTTTCAGTTCAATATGGCTGTAAACCATCCAATGTAAAGTCAACTTTGCCTGCTCAGAGTTCACATGATGAAACCCACCAGATGAAGTAACAACTGTATTCAGATGATGTCATTGGGAACATTTATCTACTAGCTGTTTGTTCTGCAAAACATAGAAAGTGTTTTCACATCCAGTATGTTGATGTTGGGGTGGTGCTGGAGATCATGGAAATGGGTTGTAAATGGTGCAATGTAAACACATCCCTATCCATCACCTGTCTCAGTCTCAGGACATGATGATGGCTGGAGATGCAACCAGGGAGTATGATTATCTGGTTGAACGTCTACATAGCTACACACCCATCCATATTGAACTGAAACAGCCATCCATATTGAACTGAAACAGCCTTCCATATCTATCTCAAACAGCCATATTGAACTGAAACAGCCATCCATATTGAACTGAAACAGCCTTCCATATCTATCTCAAACAGCCATATTGAACTGAAACAGCCATCCATATTGAACTGAAACAGCCATATTGAACTGAAACAGCCATCCATATTAAACTGAAACAGCCATATTGAACTAAAACAGCCATCCTTATTGAACTGAAACAGCCATCCATATTGAACTGAAACAGCCATCCATATTGAACTGAAACAGCCATCCATATTGAACTGAAACAGCCACCCATATCTAACTGAAACAGCCATATTGAACTGAATCAGCCATCCTTATTGAACCTGAACTAAAACAGCCTCCCATATCCAACTCAAATAGCCATATTGAACTGAAACTGCCATATTGAACTGAAACTGCCATATTGAACTGAAACAGCTATCCATATATAACTCAAACAGCCATATTGAACTGAAACAACCTTCCATTTCTAACTGAAACTGCCATATCGAACTGAAACTGCCATATCGAACTGAAACTGCCATATTGAACTGAAACAGCTATCCATATATAACTCAAACAGCCATATTGAACTGAAACAACCTTCCATTTCTAACTCAAACAGCCATATCGAACTGAAACTGCCATATTGAACTGAAACAGCTATCCATATTGAACTGAAACAGCCATATTGATCTGAAACTGCCATGCATAATGAACTGAAACTTCCATGCATAATGAACTGAAACTTCCATGCATAATGAACTGAAACTTCCATATTGAACTGAAACTGCCATATTGAACTGAAACAACCTTCCATTTCTAACTCAAACAGCCATATCGAACTGAAACTGCCATATTGAACTGAAACAGCTATCCATATTGAACTGAAACTGCCATATTGAACTGAAACAGCTATCCATATTGAACTGAAACTGCCATATTGAACTGAAACAGCTATCCATATATAACTCAAACAGCCATATTGAACTGAAACAACCTTCCATTTCTAACTCAAACAGCCATATCGAACTGAAACTGCCATATTGAACTGAAACAGCTATCCATATTGAACTGAAACAGCCATATTGATCTGAAACTGCCATGCATAATGAACTGAAACTTCCATGCATAATGAACTGAAACTTCCATGCATAATGAACTCAAACTTCCATGCATAATGAACTGAAATGGCCATGCATAATGAACTGAAACTTCCATGCATAATGAACTGAAACTTCCATGCATAATGAACTGAAACGGCCATCCACATTTAACTGAACAGACACATTTAATTGAAATAGATATATTGAACTAAAACCGACATATTGAACTGAAACAGACCTATTTAACTATCAGTCTATGAGAAGTCACTGTGAGGTTGTCTGGAACAGGCCTTGAATCCCTGACTGCTGTTACTGTATAATAATAATCATACCAATAATAATCAAGGCCTGGTATGATACCCAGTTCTGTCGTCCATGATAATGCAGCAGGAAGCAGACCTGATCATTAATAATAGCATCTTTAAATCTGTTTTAAAGACCAGGCCTGGAACCCCTTCTGCCTTCTCAATAGCTTATATATACCCCATCACTCACTCTCTCCTTAATTATTATCTCCCTCTTGCTCTCCTCTCTTTCCCTCTCCTTCTCCCCCTTGTCTCTCCCTCCTCTCCCTCTCTTCCTCCTCCCCCGTTTCTCCCTCCCGCCATCTCAGATGCAGGGTAATGCAGATGAAACCACCGCTCCAGTGTTAGGCAGGCTAATAACCACACTACGTGTCAGTACACGGAGACAACATAGACCACTGTCTAATGCAATATATATATATATATATTTATATGTTATATGAATAATTTATTTTCAATATGTAATATATATGAATGTACCTACCGATCTGAACACTGGGAGAACCGCAGAGCGCCTCGCGTCTCAAGCAGATGACAGTTAGGAGAAACACGAGCAGCAGATTCCTCATCGTTGTTAGTTCAGACATTTCATACCGAGAGGCGTCGACATACATCCACTGAATAACGGCCCAGTACACCGAATAACGGTCAGTTCCTCCAGCCAGGCACACAGACGGCTAATCAGACGGTCAGCATGGCGACCTGGTTACCGGACAGCAGAGGTAACCCACAGCAGGGGGTTGCGTGTCTAATGCACTGGTCTCAGGTCCTGTAGCGGTTCGGTCGTGGGAAGATCGCTCCAGCTCTGCGGATCTCTGGCTCTCTCTGTCTCTCTCTCTCTCTCTCTGTCTCTCTCTCTCTTTATGAGGCGCGCGAACACTGCTGGAGCCTTTTCATCGTCGATAGCGCGCGTACAGTTTCGGAATACCGATGAGAACGGAAAGAGCCGAGAGCAGCCGAGTCAGGTTGTTGGGGCAACAGTCCACATCACTGATGGGCATTCCGGCTCTTTTCAGTGAGCCGGATCGTTCTGCTCAGCTCTCTTTTGGCTCCCAAACGGCTCTTTAAAAAACATATGTTTTGTATTTTCTCAAGTCAAACACTTTGCGATAGTTTGACTATGATTGGTGTTAAAACAATTCTAATTAAATTGTTAAATGAAATCATACTCTACCTTAACCACAATATATTTAAAAATGCATTGGTTTGTAATGGAAAAGAATGCTATTAAACATTTACATGTAAACGTTGTAATGTATATAAACAAAGTGAAATGTAACAATTCAAAACGAATACAATCAGCATAATAGAATACTGCAATAACAATGTGCAAAACTGCAGCATCCCACTTAAAACATTAAACTGGTCCCTCTTTTCTCTCTTCTTTGTTGCCATGTTAAAACCAGCAGCGGTTTCTTCTCTCAGTAAATATTTATCCCGTTTTCGAGAAGACCCTCTCAGAGGGAACGGATGTGGCCGCTATGCAGACTCTCCCTGTCATGACTTTAGTAAGCCGTGGGTAGACAGAGGCCTTGTTCTTCCACCAGCTCAGAGGATCTGCAGATCTTTGGAGGGGCTCCTTCAAATAGGATCGGACCTCCATTATGTGATCTGCTGAGGGATTCCTTTGTGCTGCATCCCCAGTTGCTCTCGTCAAACAGCATCCAAACAGCAGACGTTTGTGGCACTACTGCTGGTGCTTCTGCTCCATCTGCTCCCTCTTCTTCCTGTTGCTCCGGTGCCTGAGCCAGCTGACTGCTGGGGCCGTCCCTCCCTCTTCTTCCTGTTGCCCTGGTGCCTGAGCCAGGTGACTGCTGGGGCCGTCCCTCCCTCTTCTTCCTGTTGCCCTGGTGCCTGAGCCAGCTGACTGCTGGGGCCGTCCCTCCCTCTTCTTCCTGTTGCCCTGGTGCCTGAGCCAGCTGACTGCTGGGGCCGTCCCTCCCTCTTCTTCCTGTTGCCCTGGTGCCTGAGCCAGCTGACTGCTGGGGCCGACCTTCCCTGCTGCTGAGGTTATTCTGTGAAGAGCCTCATCAATCGCTCTGGCATCACTGAAAACTAACTTCTTAAACCTGTTTAAAGGTCTTACTCACATTGGCTGCAGATAGTGTGATAACACAGTCTTCGGAACAGTTAGTGCTCTCATGTATGTTTCAGTGTTATTTGCCTCGAAGTGAGCATAGAAGTAGTTTAGCTCGTCTGGTAGGCTTGTATCACTGGGCAGCTCTCGGCTGTGCTTCCCTTTGTAGTCTGTAATGGTTTGCATGCCCTGTCACATCTGACATGCATCAGAACTGGTGTAGTATGAATCAATCTTAGTCCTGTATCAATGCTTCGTCTGTTTGATGGTTCATCGGAGGGTCTTTAGCTCAGTGCGGATGCTGCCTGTAATCCATGGTTTCTGGTTGGGGTACGTATTGTCACTGTGGGGATGAAGTCATCAATGCACTTATTGATGAAACCAATGACTGATGTGGTGTACTCCTCAATGCCATCGGAGGAATCCCGGAACATATTCCCGTCTGTGCTAGCAAAACAGTCCTGTAGCTTAGCATCTGCTTCCTCTGACCACTTTTTTATTGATCTAGTCATGGGTGCTTCCTGCTTTAATTTTTGCTTGTAAGCGGGAATCAGGAGGATAGAATTATGGTCAGATTTGCCAAATGGAGGGCGAGGGAGAGCTTTGTACCCATCTCTGTGTGTAGAGTAAAGGTGGTCCAGAGTAATTTTTTTTCTGGTTGCACATTTAACATTCTGATAAAAATTTGGTAAAACGGATTTAAGTTTCCCGGATTCTAGGAGCGCCGCCTCTGGGTGAGCGTTTTCTTGTTTGCTTATGGCGGAATACAGCTCATTCAATGCTGTCTTATAGTGCCAGCATCTGACTGTGGTGGTATGTAAACAGCTACAAAGAATACAGATGAAAAGTCTTTAGGTAGGTAGTGTGGTCTACAGCTTATCATGAGATACTCTACCTCAGGCGAGCAATAGCTCGAGACTTCCTTAGATATCAGCACCAGCTGTTGTTTACAAAAATACACAGACTGCCGCCCTTTGTCTTACCAGACGCCGCTGTTCTATCTTGCCGGTACATTGTTTAACTAGCCAGCTATATGTTGATATTGTCGTCGTTCAGTAGTTTAATAGTTTGGTAGTTTAATCTTCTGCGTAACTCTGCGATTTTATTCTCCTTTAGATTGCACGTTTGCTAACAGAATGGAGGGCATTGGGGGTTTATTTAATCTCCTACGAATTCTCAGAAGGCAGCCCGACCTTCAGCCCCTCTGTCTCCGCCTCCTCTTCACGCAGATCACGGGAAAACAGTATATGTTCCAGAGGAAGCAGTATATCCTTCACGTTGGGCTTGTCAGTGTCATGAAAGGAAAAAAGGATTCTGCTAGTCCGTGGTGAGTAATCGCAGTCCTGATGTCTAGAAGTTATTTTCAGTCATAAGAGACGGTAACATTATGTACAAAATAAGTACAAAAATAAGTTAGAAACAGCGCAAATAAACTAACAAAAAAACACAATCGGCTGGGGGCAAGTAAAATGTCTGTCTTCTTCTCTGGCACCATCTCCGGCACCGAGGCCCTTCTCCCCCGATTACTCAGTTTGGCCGGACGGCCAGCTCTAGGAATAGTCTTGGTGGTTCCAATCTTCTTCCATTTAAGAATGATGGAGGCCATTGTGCTGCAGAAATATATTGGTACCCTTTCCCAGATCTGTGCCTAGACACATTTCTGTCTCTGAGCTGAATGAACCTGAGCTCAATTTTGAGTCTAATAGCAAAGGGTCTGAATACTTACTTACATGTAAATTAGCTAAACTAAAAACGTGTTTTCGCTTTGTCATTATGGGGTATTGTGTGTAGTATGATGAGGGGGAAAAAACGATTTAATCCATTTTAGAATAATGCTGTAACGTAGGTAGGCAGACAGTATCTAGCTACAGCCATTTCTATCAGGCATGTTTATGCAAATATTCTACAGTAAAACCAGTTCATAAATTGTTGTATTATTGTTTCTCCTCAGTGTTAACGTGTAAACCTAGCTAGCTCGCTCGCTCGCTAGCCAATAATTGTTATTTACATCTGTTTGGAATCCTTTCTTGCATCGTTTTGTGATATTTAAATGCAGTTAGCCAACTACAGTCATGTGCTATTGTTGCTGGTAAACCTAGCTTTAGGTGGCTAGTTGTAACATTGTTGCTTGCTGTTTAGTAGTCATATCTACAACTTAAAAGAGAGGAAGTTTTACAATTGAGATGCAATAGATCTGATTGTAATACCTCTGCTTTTTAGTCATAGATATGGCTACCTGTAGTTGTTAAGCTAACTTAGCTAGCTGGACTAGCTAGCTACCTATGATAGCAAACTGATTTCTTTTTTTATTTCCCCGCACTGTAACACAGTAGTACTGTATGTTAGCCAGCAATACAGCAATACACAATATGGTTTTCAGTATTTAAACTCAAGTTAGCTAGCTAGGTGGCTTGCAGGAAAAATAACTTGGCTAGCCACCATATTTTTTCGTCTGCACTCTTGATGCTAGCATCAGCTGTAGCTGAGTTTCTATTGTTAGCCCTAACCCTAACCCTAAATCCAACTCCTTGTTTCTCCGCTATATTCTGGTTGAAACATGTTTGGTTGAATGTCACCATGTAGGTAATAGAACATAAAAACATGCTCCATTGTCGAATTTGTGTTGATGAAAGGAATCACTAGAAGCTATTGCGGTCTGGTCAGTTCTTTCAGTTTTACCCAAAGGATTGTGTTATTAGTGGTCACCTCCCTTTCAGAAAAGCCTGCCTTGGGGGAGGGACAGGGCCAGAGCACAAAGCACCGCCCCACGAGTTGTAGTCTTTCAGGGACCGGAACGCGTGTCAGCTTGTATATTTAGCAATTAATCTGTCGATATGAACATCGCTTTAAGACGTCCAATGACTCTATCAAACAAGGACAACCACATCTACAGTAGTGTGATCAGTAGAGCCTTATAGTGTGATCAGTAGAGCCTTATGGTGTGATCAGTAGAGCCTTATAGTGTGATCAGTAGAGCCTTATAGTGTGATCAGTAGAGCCTTATAGTGTGATCAGTAGAGCCTTATAGTGTGATCAGTAGAGCCTTATGGTGTGATCAGTAGAGCCGTATAGTGTGATCAGTAGAGCCTTATAGTGTGATCAGTAGAGCCTTATAGTGTGATCAGTAGAGCCTTATAGTGTGATCAGTAGAGCCTTATGGTGTGATCAGTAGAGCCGTATAGTGTGATCAGTAGAGCCTTATAGTGTGATCAGTAGAGCCTTATAGTGTGATCAGTAGAGCCTTATGGTGTGATCAGTAGAGCCTTATAGTGTGATCAGTAGAGCCTTATGGTGTGATCAGTAGAGCCTTATAGTGTGATCGGTAGAGCCTTATAGTGTGATCAGTAGAGCCTTATAGTGTGATCAGTAGAGCCTTATAGTGTGATCAGTAGAGCCTTATAGTGTGATCAGTAGAGCCTTATAGTGTGATCAGTAGAACATGAAGCCTTATAGTGTGATCAGTAGAACATGAAGCCTTATAGTGTGATCAGTATAACATAGAGCCTTATAGTGTGATCAGTAGAGCCTAATAGTGTGATCAGTAGAACATAGAGCCTTATAGTGTGATCAGTAGAGCCTTATAGTGTGATCAGTAGAGCCTTATAGTGTGATCAGTATAACATAGAGCCTTATAGTGTGATCAGTAGAACATAGAGCCTTATAGTGTGATCAGTAGAACATAGAGCCGTATAGTGTGATCAGTATCACATAGAGCCTTATAGTGTGATCAGTAGAGCCTTATAGTGTGATCAGTATAACATAGAGCCTTATAGTGTGATCAGTATAACATAGAGCCTTATAGTGTGATCAGTAGAGCCTTATAGTGTGATCAGTATCACATAGAGCCTTATAGTGTGATCAGTATCACATAGAGCCTTATAGTGTGATCAATAGAACATAGAGCCTTATAGTGTGATCAGTATAACATAGAGCCTTATAGTGTGATCAGTAGAGCCTTATAGTGTGATCAGTAGAGCCTTATAGTGTGATCAGTAGAGCCTTATAGTGTGATCAGTATAACATAGAGCCTTATAGTGTGATCAGTAGAGCGTTATAGTGTGATCAGTAGAGCCTTATAGTGTGATCAGTCTCACATAGAGCCTTATAGTGTGATCAGTATAACATAGAGCCTTATAGTGTGATCAGTAGAGCCTTATAGTGTGATCAGTAGAGCCTTATAGTGTGATCAGTAGAGCCTTATAGTGTATCAGTATAACATAGAGCCTTATAGTGTGATCAGTATAACATAGAGCCTTATAGTGTGATCAGTAGAGCCTTATAGTGTGATCAGTAGAGCCTTATAGTGTGATCAGTAGAGCCGTATAGTGTGATCAGTAGAGCCTTATAGTGTGATCAGTAGAGCCTTATAGTGTGATCAGTAGAGCCATATAGTGTGATCAGTAGAGCCTTATAGTATGATCAGTAGAGCCGTATAGTGTGATCAGTAGAGCCTTATAGTGTGATCAGTAGAGCCTTATAGTGTGATCAGTAGAGCCTTATAGTGTGTCAGTATAACATAGAGCCTTATAGTGTGATCAGTAGAGCCTTATAGTGTGATCAGTAGAGCCTTATAGTGTGATCAGTAGAGCCTTATAGTGTGATCAGTAGAGCCTTATAGTGTGATCCTTCATGCCACAAAGCAGGACTACATTTATTTTCAGACACCTGTTCCCCCCCCCCCCCCCAATACACAGGAAGCAGTCATAGGGTGTATCATTCAGCGCGAAGCCCAGACCTGCCTTCATCCTGTGAAACACATCTAACTGACCTAGAAAGGCCTCAGACGTGATGAAAACAAGTCCAGGTTCCCCCAGGGTGAAAACCCTTTTACCGTGTGTGTGTGTGTGTGTGTGTGTGTGTGTGTGTGTGTGATGATACATGAGATATCTAGTAGATATATGAAACAAGTGCTCATTAAAAAGGTAACCCTTCACCAGGCACCATCAGACTGGTCCCAAATCTGGCCTGTCCACTACTTACTAAAACTTCATACTGTGTACTAATCTGACCTGTCCACTACTTACTAAAACTTCATACTGTGTACTAATCTGGCCTGTCCACTACTTACTAAAACTTCATACTGTGTACTAATCTGACCTGTCCACTACTTACTAAAACTTCATACTGTGTACTAATCTGGCCTGTCCACTACTTACTAAAACTTCATACTGTGTACTAATCTGGCCTGTCCACTACTTACTAAAACTTCATACTGTGTACTAATCTGGCCTGTCCACTACTTACTAAAACTTCATACTGTGTACTAATCTGGCCTGTCCACTACTTACTAAAACTTCATACTGTGTACTAATCTGGCCTGTCCACTACTTACTAAAACTTCATACTGTGTACTAATCTGACCTGTCCACTACTTACTAAAACTTCATACTGTGTACTAATCTGGCCTGTCCACTACTTACTAAAACTTCATACTGTGTACTAATCTGGCCTGTCCACTACTTACTAAAACTTCATACTGTGTACTAATCTGGCCTGTCCACTACTTACTAAAACTTCATACTGTGTACTAATCTGGCCTGTCCACTACTTACTAAAACTTCATACTGTGTACTAATCTGGCCTGTCCACTACTTACTAAAACTTCATACTGTGTACTAATGTGGCCTGTCCACTACTTACTAAAACTTCATACTGTGTACTAATCTGGCCTGTCCACTACTTACTAAAACTTCATACTGTGTACTAATCTGGCCTGTCCACTACTTACTAAAACTTCATACTGTGTACTAATCTGGCCTGTCCACTACTTACTAAAACTTCATACTGTGTACTAATCTGGCCTGTCCACTACTTACTAAAACTACATACTGTGTACTAATCTGGCCTGTCCACTACTTACTAAAACTTCATACTGTGTACTAATCTGGCCTGTCCACTACTTACTAAAACTTCATACTGTGTACTAATCTGGCCTGCCCACTACTTACTAAAACTTCATACTGTGTACTAATCTGGCCTGTCCACTACTTACTAAAACTTCATACTGTGTACTAATCTGACCTGTCCACTACTTACTAAAACTACATACTGTGTACTAATCTGGCCTGTCCACTACTTACTAAAACTTCATACTGTGTACTAATCTGGCCTGTCCACTACTTACTAAAACTTCATACTGTGTACTAATCTGGCCTGTCCACTACTTACTAAAACTTCATACTGTGTACTAATCTGACCTGTCCACTACTTACTAAAACTTCATACTGTGTACTAATCTGGCCTGTCCACTACTTACTAAAACTTCATACTGTGTACTAATCTGGCCTGCCCACTACTTACTAAAACTTCATACTGTGTACTAATCTGGCCTGCCCACTACTTACTAAAACTACATACTGTGTACTAATCTGGCCTGTCCACTACTTACTAAAACTTCATACTGTGTACTAATCTGGCCTGTCCACTACTTACTAAAACTTCATACTGTGTACTAATCTGACCTGTCCACTACTTACTAAAACTTCATACTGTGTACTAATCTGGCCTGCCCACTACTTACTAAAACTTCATACTGTGTACTAATCTGGCCTGTCCACTACTTACTAAAACTTCATACTGTGTACTAATCTGGCCTGTCCACTACTTACTAAAACTTCATACTGTGTACTAATCTGACTACATGCTATTTAGAACGGACTGTTTAGTGAAAATGTAAATATGCCCTGGCAGAAATGTGCTACTTTTGGTGTGTTCATAACAACTGGGGAAATTATGAAGTCGTGATCTTCACATCGGAGAAGCTGTGAGATGGTGCCCGAGTTTTTGACATGAGTTCAATGACCGTTCAAAACCATTTTTTCCAGTCAGAGAACATATTTTTCCCGAGTTCCTTGTTTTCTTGAACGAACCTTCAGTTACGGCTTCACCCAGCGGGGCTACAACTTTCGTGTTGTTGTTTTGGGCTAATATTAGCTAAGTATCTAACATGTCAAACAACGTATTTGGACTAAACTTGAATGTACTGTAGGCTGATGTATGTACAGTTGAACAGTCACCTGATTCCACTGCGGGAAGAGTGTCTGCGGGTTTTCGCTCCTCCCTTGTACTTGATTGATGAATTAAGGTCACTAATTTGTAAGGAACTCCCCTCACCTGGTTGTCTAGGTCTCAGTAAGGAACTCCCCTCACCTGGTTGTCTAGGTCTCAGTAAGGAACTCCCCTCACCTGGTTGTCTAGGTCTCAGTAAGGAACTCCCCTCACCTGGTTGTCTAGGTCTCAGTAAGGAACTCCCCTCACCTGGTTGTCTAGGTCTCAGTAAGGAACTCCCCTCACCTGGTTGTCTAGGTCTCAGTAAGGAACTCCCCTCACCTGGTTGTTGGGGTCTCAGTAAGGAACTCCCCTCACCTGGTTGTCTAGGTCTCAGTAAGGAACTCCCCTCACCTGGTTGTTGGGGTCTCAGTAAGGAACTCCCCTCACCTGGTTGTCTAGGTCTCAGTAAGGAACTCCCCTCACCTGGTTGTTGGGGTCTCAGTAAGGAACTCCCCTCACCTGGTTGTTGGGGTCTCAGTAAGGAACTCCCCTCACCTGGTTGTCTAGGTCTCAGTAAGGAACTCCCCTCACCTGGTTGTCTAGGTCTCAGTAAGGAACTCCCCTCACCTGGTTGTCTAGGTCTCAGTAAGGAACTCCCCTCACCTGGTTGTCTAGGTCTCAGTAAGGAACTCCCCTCACCTGGTTGTCTAGGTCTCAGTAAGGAACTCCCCTCACCTGGTTGTCTAGGTCTCAGTAAGGAACTCCCCTCACCTGGTTGTTGGGGTCTCAGTAAGGAACTCCCCTCACCTGGTTGTCTAGGTCTCAGTAAGGAACTCCCCTCACCTGGTTGTTGGGGTCTCAGTAAGGAACTCCCCTCACCTGGTTGTCTAGGTCTCAGTAAGGAACTCCCCTCATCTGGTTGTCTAGGTCTCAGTAAGGAACTCCCCTCACCTGGTTGTCTAGGTCTCAGTAAGGAACTCCCCTCACCTGGTTGTCCGGGTCTCAGTAAGGAACTGTGTGTGGTGAGCTTTCTGGCTCCCAGAACTGCTGAGGCATCACCTAAGTGGGTGCTACTACTCTGGACTGTGTGTGGTGAGGCCTCACCTAAGTGGGTGCTACTACTCTGGGCTGTGTGTGCTAACCCTAACCCTAAGTAGGTGCTACTACTCTGGGCTGTGTGTGCTAACCCTAACCCTAAGTGGGTGCTACTACTCTGGGCTGTGTGTGCTAACCCTAACCCTAAGTGGGTGCTATACATTGAGATGGAGACGTCCAGTAGCTACACAATCGTCACCAGACTTTATCTTCATCCACCAACTCCCTCTGATTAGACCCACTCCAATGTGCATACCGCCCGAGCAGATCCATAGATGACGCAATCTCAATTGCTCTCCACACTGCCCTCACCCACCTACTGTAGATAAGAGGAACACCTATGTGAGAATGCTGTTCATTGACTACAGCTCAGCGTTCAACACCATTGTCCCCTCTGAGCTCATCACCAAGCTTAGGACTCTGAGTCTGAACACATCCCTCTGCAACTGGATCCTGGACTTCCTGAAATGCCGACCCAAGGTGATGAGGGTAGGAAACATCACCTCCGCCACACTGATCCTCAACACTGGAGCCCCTACAGTGGTGTGTGCTTAGTCCCCTCATGTACTCCCTGTTCAGCTACGACTGCATGGCCACGCAAGACTCCAACACCATTAGGTTTGCTGATGACACGACGCTGGTAGGCCTGGTGATGGGTCAACCTACAGAGAGAAGCTCAGTGACCTGGCAGTGTGTTGCCAGAGCAACAACCTCTCCCTGAATGTCAGTATTTGTATTTTTTATGGATCCCCATTAGCTGCTGCCAAGGCAGTGTATAGTCTTAAACTCTTAATGATCGGCTATGAAAAGCCAACTGACATTTACTCCTGAGGTGCTGACCTGTTCCACCCTCGACAACTACTGTGATTATTATTATACGACCATGCTGGTCATTTATGAACATTTGAACATCTTGGCCATGTTCTGTTATAATCTCCACCCGGCACAGTCATAAGAGGACTGGCCACCCCACATAGCCTGGTTCCTCTCTAGGTTTCTTCCTAGGTTCTGGCCTTTCTAGGGAGTTTTTCCTAGCCACCGTGCTTCTACACCTGCATTGCTTACTGTTTGGGGTTTTAAGCTGGGTTTCTGTACAGCACTTTGAGATATCAGCTGATGTACGAAGGGCTTTATAAATACATTTGATTTGATTTTGATTTGATTTGATATGTGCCTGATTGATAAATGAGGGCCTAGGTGTGATGAATTTAGGAAATCACTGAACGATTCAATTGCTCCGTGTGTTTCTTCCTAGGTTCTGGCCTAGTTGGGAAAAAATCCTACAGTACCTGCAGCTCTCCAGAAACCGGGTTGTCTCCTCCTGGTCAACAGGGTTATGGTTAGGTCTGGTACTCTACAGGGTTATGGTTAGGTCTGGTACTCAACAGGGTTATGGTTAGGTCTGGTACTCTACAGGGTTGTCTCCTCCTGGTCAACAGGGTTATGGTTAGGTCTGGTACTCTACAGGGTTATGGTTAGGTCTGGTACTCTACAGGGTTATGGTTAGGTCTGGTACTCTACAGGGTTATGGTTAGGTCTGGTACTCAACAGGGTTATGGTTAGGTCTGGTACTCTACAGGGTTGTCTCCTCCTGGTCAACAGGGTTATGGTTAGGTCTGGTACTCTACAGGGTTATGGTTAGGTCTGGTACTCTACAGGGTTATGGTTAGGTCTGGTACTCAACAGGGTTATGGTTAGGTCTGGTACTCTACAGGGTTATGGTTAGGTCTGGTACTCTACAGGGTTATGGTTAGGTCTGGTACTCTACAGGGTTATGGTTAGGTCTGGTACTCTACAGGGTTATGGTTAGGTCTGGTACTCTACAGGGTTATGGTTAGGTCTGGTACTCTACAGGGTTGTCTCCTCCTGGTCAACAGGGTTATGGTTAGGTCTGGTACTCTACAGGGTTATGGTTAGGTCTGGTACTCTACAGGGTTATGGTTAGGTCTGGTACTCAACAGGGTTATGGTTAGGTCTGGTACTCTACAGGGTTAGGGTTAGGGTTATGGTTAGCTCTGGT
This sequence comes from Oncorhynchus kisutch, assembly GCF_002021735.2. Taxonomy (NCBI): domain Eukaryota; kingdom Metazoa; phylum Chordata; class Actinopteri; order Salmoniformes; family Salmonidae; genus Oncorhynchus; species Oncorhynchus kisutch. The sequence continues at coordinate 85,452 of NW_022262968.1, read as the reverse complement.
ACTCTACAGGGTTATGGTTAGGTCTGGTACTCTACAGGGTTATGGTTAGGTTTGGTACTCTACAGGGTTATGGTTAGGTCTGGTACTCTACAGGGTTGTCTCCTCCTGGTCTAGAGGGTTATGGTTAGGTCTGGTACTCTACAGGGTTATGGTTAGGTCTGGTACTCAACAGGGTTATGGTTAGGTCTGGTACTCTACAGGGTTATGGTTAGGTCTGGTACTCTACAGGGTTATGGTTAGGTCTGGTACTCTACAGGGTTATGGTTAGGTCTGGTACTCTACAGGGTTATGGTTAGGTCTGGTACTTTACAGGGTTATGGTTAGGTCTGGTACTCTACAGGGTTATGGTTAGGTTTGGTACTCTACAGGGTTATGGTTAGGTCTGGTACTCTACAGGGTTATGGTTAGGTCTGGTTCTCTACAGGGTTATGGTTAGGTCTGGTACTCTACAGGGTTATGGTTAGGTCTGGTACTCTACAGGGTTATGGTTAGGTCTGGTACTCTACAGGGTTATGGTTAGGTCTGGTTCTCTACAGGGTTATGGTTAGGTCTGGTACTCTACAGGGTTATGGTTAGGTCTGGTACTCTACAGGGTTATGGTTAGGTCTGGTACTCTACAGGGTTATGGTTAGGTCTGGTACTCTACAGGGTTATGGTTAGGGTTATGGTTAGGTCTGGTACTCTACAGGGTTATGGTTAGGTCTGGTACTCTACAGGGTTATGGTTAGGTCTGGTACTCTACAGGGTTAGGGTTAGGGTTATGGTTAGGTCTGGTACTCTACAGGGTTATTGTTAGGTCTGGTACTCTACAGGGTTGTCTCCTCCTGGTCTAGAGGGTTATGGTTAGGTCTGGTACTCTACAGGGTTGTCTCCTCCTGGTCTAGAGGGTTATGGTTAGGTCTGGTACTCTACAGGATTGTCTCCTCCTGGTCTAGAGGTTTATGGTTGGGTCTGGTATTCTACATAGAGCTCTAGAGAGACAGAGAGCTTTGTCATCTGGGTTTTTATTGGTTCTTTTAGGATCAGGCAGTTTATTTTCAGAGACATTTACATCATACAGTATCATTTACATTAATATAGACAAAATAACATCATTAGATATATCATGTTGCCCTAACCCTAACCCACTAATATAGACATACACACAGGGCCAATCTAAAATGGCACCAAACTCCTCTACAGAGCCCTGTTCCATTCATAGTGCACTACTATAGACCAGAGCCCTATTCCATTCATAGTGCACTACTATAGACCAGAGCCCTATTCCATTCATAGTGCACTACTATAGACCAGAGCCCTATTCCATTCATAGTGCACTACTATAGACCAGAGCCCTGTTCCCTTCATAGTGCACTACTATAGACCAGAGCCCTGTTCCCTTCATAGTGCACTACTATAGACCAGAGCCCTGTTCCCTTCATAGTGCACTACTATAGACCAGAGCCCTGTTCCCTTCATAGTGCACTACTATAGACCAGAGCCCTGTTCCCTTCATAGTGCACTACTATAGACCAGAGCCCTGTTCCCTTCATAGTGCACTACTATAGACCAGAGCCCTATTCCATTCATAGTGCACTACTATAGACCAGAGCCCTATTCCATTCATAGTGCACTACTATAGACCAGAGCCCTGTTCCCTTCATAGTGCACTACTATAGACCAGAGCCCTGTTCCCTTCATAGTACACTACTATAGACCAGAGCCCTGTTCCCTTCATAGTGCACTACTATAGACCAGAGCCCTGTTCCCTTCATAGTGCACTACTATAGACCAGAGCCCTGTTCCATTCATAGTGCACTACTATAGACCAGAGCCCTGTTCCCTTCATAGTGCACTACTATAGACCAGAGCCCTATTCCATTCATAGTGCACTACTATAGACCAGAGCCCTGTTCCCTTCATAGTGCACTACTATAGACCAGAGCCCTGTTCCATTCATAGTGCACTACTATAGACCAGAGCCCTATTCCATTCATAGTGCACTACTATAGACCAGAGCCCTATTCCATTCATAGTGCACTACTATAGACCAGAGCCCTATTCCATTCATAGTGCACTACTATAGACCAGAGCCCTGTTCCCTTCATAGTGCACTACTATAGACCAGAGCCCTATTCCATTCATAGTGCACTACTATAGACCAGAGCCCTGTTCCCTTCATAGTGCACTACTATAGACCAGAGCCCTATTCCCTTCATAGTGCACTACTATAGACCAGAGCCCTGTTCCATTCATAGTGCACTACTATAGACCAGAGCCCTATTCCATTCATAGTGCACTACTATAGACCAGAGCCCTGTTCCCTTCATAGTGCACTACTATAGACCAGAGCCCTATTCCATTCATAGTGCACTACTATAGACCAGAGCCCTATTCCATTCATAGTGCACTACTATAGACCAGAGCCCTGTTCCCTTCATAGTGCACTACTATAGACCAGAGCACTGTTCCCTTCATAGTGCACTACTATAGACTAGAGCCCTGTTCCCTTCATAGTGCACTACTATAGACCAGAGCCCTGTTCCCTGTCATAGTGCACTACTATAGACCAGAGCCCTATTCCATTCATAGTGCACTACTATAGACCAGAGCCCTGTTCCATTCATAGTGCACTACTATAGACCAGAGCCCTATTCCCTTCATAGTGCACTACTATAGACCAGAGCCCTATTCCATTCATAGTGCACTACTATAGACCAGAGCCCTGTTCCATTCATAGTGCACTACTATAGACCAGAGCCCTGTTCCCTTCATAGTGCACTACTATAGACCAGAGCCCTATTCCATTCATAGTGCACTACTATAGACCAGAGCCCTATTCCATTCATAGTGCACTACTATAGACCAGAGCCCTGTTCCCTTCATAGTGCACTACTATAGACCAGAGCCCTGTTCCCTTCATAGTGCACTACTATAGACCAGAGCCCTGTTCCATTCATAGTGCACTACTATAGACCAGAGCCCTGTTCCCTTCATAGTGCACTACTATAGACCAGAGCCCTGTTCCCTTCATAGTGCACTACTATAGACCAGAGCCCTGTTCCATTCATAGTGCACTACTATAGACCAGAGCCCTATTCCATTCATAGTGCACTACTATAGACCAGAGCCCTATTCCATTCATAGTGCACTACTATAGACCAGAGCCCTGTTCCATTCATAGTGCACTACTATAGACCATTGCCCTGTTCCCTGTCACAGTGCACTACTTTAGACCAGAGCCCTGTTCCCTGTCATAGTGCACTACTATAGACCAGAGCCCTGTTCCCTTCATAGTGCACTACTTTAGACCAGAGCACTGTTCCCTTCATAGTGCACTACTATAGACTAGAGCCCTGTTCCCTTCATAGTGCACTACTATAGACCAGAGTCCTATGAAACCCTACTCCCTTCATAGTGCACTATTTTAGACCAGAGTCCTATGGAACCCTACTCCCTTCATAGTGCACTATTTTAGACCAGAGTCCTATGGAACCCTACTCCCTTCATAGTGCACTACTTTAGACCAGAGTCCTATGGAATCCAATCCCTTCATAGTGCCCTACTTTAGTCCAGAGTCCTATGGAACCCTACTCCCTTCATAGTGCACTATTTTAGACCAGAGTCCTATGGAACCCTACTCCCTTCATAGTGCACTACTTTAGACCAGATTCCTATGGAACCCTACTCCCTTCATAGTGCACTACTTTAGACCAGATGTATTAGACAGCTTTGGGAGACTTTGGCCCAAAGTAATTGACTATAGTGTTGTAATAGTGCTCACTATAGGGAATAGGTTGACGCCAGCCGCTCCTCATTCACTCAGCCTATTGAGTCCACTGATCCCACTCACACAGAACTACCTTACGCTTTGGCCTCTTTCTCCCCTCTCTCTAGTGATGTCCGTCCGTCCGACATCCTGCCCGCTCAACTCTTCCTCCCTTCTCCACACCATCTCTGGAGACCTCCCCTTCCTCACTTCCCTCATCAACTCATCCCCTCCTCCCTTCTCCACACCATCTCTGGAGACCTCCCCTTCCTCACTTCCCTCATCAACTCATCCCCTCCTCCCTTCTCCACACCATCTCTGGAGACCTCCCCTTCCTCACTTCCATCAACTCATCCCCTCCTCCCTTCTCCACACCATCTCTGGAGACCTCCCCTTCCTCACTTCCATCAACTCATCCCCATCCCCTCCTCCCTTCTCCACACCATCTCTGGTGACCTCCCCTTCCTCATTTCACTCATCAACTCATCCCTGACCACTGACTTCAAGATGGCCCGAGTTGCTCCTCTCCTCAAGAAATCAACACTCGACCCATATACTGTATACTGTTATATTCATGTATAGATGATACTGTATATATCCCCATGTTAACATGCTATATATACTGTTATATTCATGTATCGATGATATACACTCTCCGGCCAGTTTATTAGGTCCGCCGCACATTTCACAAAACTGGGTTACAGACAGTGAGTTGTGTGGCTGTGTCTTGCTATATAAAGCAGGCATCGAGGCATTCAGTTACTGTTCAACTGAATGTTAGAATGGGCAAAACTATGTGCCAAGCGCGCCAAATTCAGTATCTCAGAAAACAGTTTGTTGATGAGCGAGGTCCAAGAAGAATCTGTCTGTCTGTCTCTGTCTGTCTGCCTGAATTTTTGCCTGTCTGTCTGCATATCTGCCTGTCTATCTGTCTGTCCATCTATCTGCCTGCCTGTCCGTCTTTCTGCCTGCCCGTCTATCTGCCTGCCTGTCCATCTGCCTGCCTGTCCATCTGCCTGCCTGTCCATCTGCCTGCCTGCCCGTCTATCTGCCTGCCTGCGTGTCTGCGTGTCTACCTGTCTGCGTGTCTACCTGTCTGGGTGTTTGCCTGTCTGCGTGTCCACCTGTCTGCGTGTCTACCTGTCTGCGTGTCTGCCTGTCTACCTGTCCGCGTGTCTGCCTTCCTGTCTCTCTGTCTGTCTGCCTGTCTACCTGTCTAACTGTCTGCCTGTCTACCTGTCTGTGTGTCTGCCTGTCTACCTGTCTAACTGTCTGCCTGTCTACCTGTCCAGCTGTCTGCCTGTCTACCTGTCTGCGTGTCTGCCTGTCTACCTGTCCGCCTGTCTGCCTGTCTACCTGTCCGCGTGTCCGGCTGTCTGTCTGCGTGTCCGTCAGTATGCGTGTCTACCTGTCTGTGTGTCTACCTGCCTGCGTGTCTGCCTGTCTGCGTATCTACCTGTCCGCGTGTCCAGCTGTCTGCCTGCCTGCGTGTCTGCCTGTCTGCGTGTCTGCCTGCCTACCTGTCTGCGTGTCTGCCTGTCTGCGTGTCCGGCAGTCTGCCTGTCTGCGTGTCTACCTGTCTGCCTGCCTGCGTGTCTGCCTGTCTGCGTGTCTACCTGTCTGCGTGTCTACCTGTCTGGGTGTTTGCCTGTCTGCGTGTCCGCCTGTCCACCTGTCTGCGTGTCTACCTGTCTGCGTGTCTACCTGTCTGCGTGTCCGCCTGTCTGCGTGTCTGCCTGTCTGCATGTCTACCTGTCTGCGTGTCTACCTGTCTGCGTGTCTACCTTTCTGCCTGTCTGCGTGCCTGCGTGTCTGCCTGTCTGCGTGTCTACCTGTCTGCGTGTCTGTCTGTCTGTCTGCCTGGTTGCCTGTCTGCCTGTCTGTCTGTCTGCCTGTCTGCCTGTCTTTCTGTCTGTCTGCCTGGTTGCCTGTCTGCCTGTCTGTGTGTCTGCCTGTCTGCCTGGTTGCCTGTCTGCATGTCTGCCTGTCTGTCTACCTGTCTGTCTGTCTGCCTGTCTGTCTGCCTGTCTGCCTGGTTGCCTGTCTGTGTGTCTGCCTGTCTGCGTGTCTGCCTGTCTGTCTGTCTGCCTGTCTGCCTGTCTGTCTCTGGCCGGTTACTACATTGCAAAAGCCGGGCCGTATAGAATGAGTTCTAATCTAAGATCACTTCTACATGTTGGTTCCCTGGACACAGATGAAGCCTTTTCTTGGATTAAGTCCAATGGACTTTATCTATTGAGAGAGCAGTCCAGGACTGGGCCTTATCCGAGTCGGGGAAACCAGCCTCTTAAATGTAGGATTGGGGTTCATTGGCAAGGGGTCAGGGGTTAGAGGTCAAGGATTACAGGTCAAGATAAAGTAGTAAATGATGTTAATATAAAAAATGGGAATACCCACTGACATTCTCAGATATTAACACACACCTTCCCTCCCTACAAGTAGACAGACCAGTATATGACGTTGAAGAAGAGGAAACTGAAGGGGAACAGAGCACGTGCGTACAGGTCGATGCGTTTGGCTGCAGCGGGGATGACAGGTTTAGGGGGCGGGGCTTTCTTGTTGTTCTTGGCCTGTGATTTGCCGGTTGCCCCGGTAACCTCAATGGGCTTGCCATAGCAGTCAAAGTTAGAAAGCTCAAAGTCTCTGGGGAGAGATCCCACGATGCTGAAGTCATTAGAGCGGAGGTCTGACTTAGATGTACACACCTTCTTACAGCGGGTCTCCACCACCTACAGACACAGACAGACACACCAGTTAGTAATGTTAGGACAGCAGTAAAAGAGAGCTGTGTAGTGTCCCCTTGCTGTCCCCAGTCCACCTGACTGTGCTGCTGCTCCAGTTTCAACTGTTCTGCCTTATTATTATACGACCATGCTGGTCATTTATGAACATTTGAACATCTTGGCCATGTTCTGTTATAATCTCCACCCGGCACAGCCAGAAGAGGACTGGCCACCCCACATAGCCTGGTTCCTCTCTAGGTTTCTTCCTAGGTTTTGGCCTTTCTAGGGAGTTTTTCCTAGCCACCGTGCTTCTACACCTGCATTGCTTGCTGTTTGGGGTTTTAGGCTGGGTTTCTGTACAGCACTTTGAGATATCAGCTGATGTATGAAGGGCTATATAAATAAATTTGATTTGATTTGATTTGATGTGTAGGAAGTAAATGATCAGGAGAGAGAGAGTGATAGAGAGAGAGTTATAGAGAGAGACTGATAGAGAGAGCAATGTTGGGAACATCCTTTAAATTGTATTGTACATTTCCTCAGTGAAAACAATGTTCTGAGCAAATATCAAATTGGCTTTTCACCAAATTACTGTAAACGACAGACCACGTATTCACCCTGCACACCCTAAATGACAGACCACGTATTCACCCTGCACACCCTAAATGACAGACCACGTATTCACCCTGCACACCCTAAATGACAGACCATGTATTCACCCTGCACACCCTAAACGACAGACCACGTATTCACCCTGCACACCCTAAACGACAGACCACGTATTCACCCTGCACACCCTAAATGACAGACCACGTATTCACCCTGCACACCCTAAACGACAGACCACGTATTCACCCTGCACACCCTAAATGACAGACCACGTATTCACCCTGCACACACTAAACGACAGACCACTTATTCACCCTGCACACCCTAAACGACAGACCATTTATTCACCCTGCACACCCTAAATGACAGACCACGTATTCACCCTGCACACTCTAAATGACTAACAAACAAACCAAAACATTTTCATGCTTTGTTGATTTAAAAAAAGATTTCAACTCAATTTGGCATCAGGGTCTGCTATACAAACTGATGGAAAGTGGTGTTGGGGTAAAAACACACGACATTATAAAACTCATGTACATAAACAAGTGTGTGGTTAAAATTGGCAAGAAACACACATTTCTTCCCACAGAGCGGTGAGACAGGGATGCAGTTTAAGGCCCACCCTCTTCAACATATATATCAACGAATTGGCGAGGGCGCTTGTCACGTTCTGACCGTTTGTTTTTCTATGATTTGGGTATTTCTATGTTTCGGCCTAGTATGGTTCTCAATAAGAGGCTGGTGTCATTAGTTGTCTCTGATTGAGAATCATACTTAGGTAGCCTGGGTTTCACTGTGTGTTGGTGGGTGTTTGTTCCTGTCTCTGTGTTTGCACCAGACAGGACTGTTTTGGGTTTCGTTCATTCCACGGTTATTGTTTTTTGTATTCAGTTGTTCATGTGTCCATTTTCGTATTAAAAGAACCATGGACACTTACCACGCCGCATATTGGTCCTCTGATCCTTTTCGCCTCTCCTCTTCGGAAGAAGAGGAGTAAATCCCTTACAGAAACACACCAACCAAGGACCAAGCGGCGTGGTAAAAGACAGCGACGACAGCAGCAGCAGCAGCAACAACAGCGGCCAGCATCACAGGACTCCTGGACATGGGAGGAGATACTGAACGGAGAGGGACCCTGGGCACAGGCTGGGGAATATCGCCACCCCAAAGCAGAGCTGGAGGCAGCGAAAGCTGAGCGGCGGCGATATGAGGAGGCAGCACGGCAGTGCGACAGGTACGAGAGGCAGCCCCCAAAATTTTTTTGGGGGGGGCACACGAGGTGTGGAGCTAAGCCAGGTAGCAGACCTGAGCTCACTCCTCGTGCTTATTATAAGCAGCGCGTTACTGGTCAGGCACCATGTTATGCGGTTAAGCGCACGGTGTCGCCAGTACGTGTCCATAGCCCGGTGCGCTATAGGGCAGCCCCCCGAGAGTGTCATGCGAGTGCGGGCATCGAGCCAGGACATATGGTGCCTGCTCAGCGGGTCTGGTCGCTGGTACGCAGTTTTGGTCCAGGGTATCCTGCGCCGGCTCTGCGTGCTGTGTCTCCGGGGCGCTGGGAGGGTGCAGTGCGTCCTCTGCCTGCGCTCCGCTCGTGCCGGGAAAATGTGGGAGTGGAGCATAAGGGAGAGGGTCGCGTAGTAAGCACTAGATCTCCCGTGCTTACCCACAGCCCAGTTCAACCTGTGCCTGCACTCTGGAGGGTCCGGGCTAGAGTAGCCTGGGGAAGTGGTGCCAAGGCTGCACACCAGAGCTCCAGTGCTCCCCCACAGCCCGGTCCTTCAGGTGCCTCCTCCTAACACCAAGCCTCCTGAAGGTCTCCCCAGCCTGGTGGTTCCTGTGGCAGCCCCACGCACCAGGCTGTCTCTCTGTCTCCTCCCTGCAGGTGGTCCTGTCTGTCCGGCGCTGCTGCCGGAGTCTCCCGCCTGTTCGGCGCTGCTGCCGGAGTCTCCCGCATGTCCGGCGCTGCTGCCGGAGTCTCCCGCCTGTCCGGCGCTGCTGCCGGAGTCTGAGGCGCCAGAGCCCCTCAGCCCAGAGGCGCCAGAACTTCCGCCCCTCTATCCCGAGCTGCCCCTCTGTCCAGAGCTCCCACCCCTCTGTCCAGAGCTCCCGCCCCTCTGTCCCGAGCTCCCGCCCCTCTGTCCCGAGCTCCCGCCCCTCTGTCCCGAGCTCCCGCCCCTCTGTCCCGAGCTCCCGCCCCTCTGTCCCGAGCTCCCGCCCCTCTGTCCCGAGCTCCCGCCCCTCTGTCCCGAGCTCCTGACGTTCTGACCTTTATTTCCTTTATTTTGTCATTATTTAGTAGGGTCAGGGCGTGAGTTGGGGTGGGCAGTCTATGTTTGTTTTTCTAGGATTTGGGTATTTCTATGTTTCGGCCTAGTATGATTCTCAATCAGAGGCAGGTGTCATTACAGCACTAGAACAGTCTGCAGCACCCGGCCTCACCCTATTAGAATGAATCTGAAGTCAAATGTCTAGTGTTTGCTGATGATCTGGTGCTTCTGTCAACAACCAAGGAGCACCTACAGCAGCACATAGATCTTCTGCACAGATTCTGACAGACCTGTTCCCTGACAGACCTGGGCCCTGTCAGACCTGGGCTCTGACAGTAAATCTCAGTAAGACACAAATAATGGTTTTCCAAAAAAGGTCCAGTCACCAGGACCACGAATACAAATTCCATCTAGACACCGTTGCCCTAGAGCACACAAAAAAACTATACATACCTCGGCCTAAACATCAGTAAGACAAAAAATAATGGTGTTCCAGTTGCCAGGACCACCAATGTGATGTATTGTTGTTTGTACCTTCTTGCCCTTTGTGATGCTACCATGTTGTGCTGCTGTCTGGGCCCAATAATGTTTCTACCATGTTCTGCTGCTGTCTGGGCCCAATAATGTTTCTACCATGTTGTGCTGCTGCCATGTTGTGCTGCTGCCTGGGCCCAATAATGTTTGTACCATGTTGTGCTGCTGCCATGTTGTGCTGCTGCCTGGGCCCAATAATGTTTGTACCATGTTGTGCTGCTGCCATGTTGTGCTGCTGCCTGGGCCCAATAATGTTTGTACCATGTTTTGTGCTGCTACCATGTTGTTCTGCTACCATGTTGTGCTGCTGCCATGTTGTGCTGCTGCCATGTTGTGCTGCTACCATGTTGTGCTGCTGTCTGGGCCCAATAATGTTTGTACCATGTTTTGTGCTGCTACCATGTTGTGCTGCTGCCATGTTGTGCTGCTACCATGTTGTGCTGATGCCATGTTGTGATGCTACTATGTTGTTGTCTTATGTCTCTCTTTATGTAGTGTTGTGGTGTCTCCCTTATTGTGCTGCTGTCTGGGCCCAATAATGTTTGTACCATGTTTTGTGCTGCTACCATGTTGTTCTGCTACCATGTTGTGCTGCTGCCATGTTGTGCTGCTGCCATGTTGTGCTGCTACCATGTTGTGCTGCTGTCTGGGCCCAATAATGTTTGTACCATGTTTTGTGCTGCTACCATGTTGTGCTGCTACCTTGTTGTGCTGATGCCATGTTGTGCTGCTACTATGTTGTTGTCTTATGTCTCTCTTTATGTAGTGTTGTGGTGTCTCCCTTGTTGGGATGTGAGTTTTGTCCTATTTCTGTTATATAATTTTTTTTTAAACCCCCATCCATGCAGGAGGCCTTTTGGTCATTGTAAATAAGAATTTGTTCTTAACTGACTTGTATAGTTAAATAAAGGTTAACAAAAAAAAATACAAATTCCATCTAGGTTCTGTTGCCCACGAGCACACAAAAAACTATACATACCTCGACCTAAACATCAGCGTCACAAGTCATTTCCACAAACCTGTGAACGATCTGAGAGACAAGGCAAGAAGGGCTTTCTATGCCATCAAAAGAAACATACCATTTTACATACCAATTAGGATCTGGCAAAAAATATTTGAATACCGCGATACCGGTTTATCCCACTAGGGAACCTCATGTGATTTTAAACTGTTTAATGAAAGGGAACCCAATTCCCTTTAAAGTTAACTAAGTCATTGGCCCGGGACAGCCCCTTTCTGCTGTTACGAATATAACCCCCACCAGGAGCAATTCCCTTCAGACCAGCTTACCTCGATAACCGAGAGGGCTAAGGTTTCAGACCAGCTTACCTCGATAACCGAGAGGGCTAAGGTTTCAGACCAGCTTACCTCGATAACCGAGGGGGCTAAGGTTTCAGACCAGCTTACCTCGATAACCGAGAGGGCTAAGGTTTGAGTAGATTGCTGAATTCTTAAGTGATTAAAATCTGAGACTATCGATCTGACAGAATAAGAGGTACTCTTCGATACTAATTACTAGCCTGCAGCAAGAAATTATGTACCCGTGAATGCGAAGATCGACAACCGCCGAAACAACTATTCTGTATCAACATATCTTTCTCTGTCCCTTTGTCTAACAAGCCGCCATGCCGGTTTAGCCCACTAGGGCACATTCCCCTATCATTTCCTTGTATCCATATCTACTTGTTTGTTTGTGCATTTCTGTTATTATTTTGTTAATAAATTATTAAGACAATTGATGTATGGATGACTCATAGTGAAGACTGGGTTTGTGCAGATAACCAACAATTTATGATGTTTGGAATGAGACTAATGTGAGGTAAAGAATAATTCATTAATTAGAAGACTAATTGATCAGATATTAAAATATCTGAAGAGTTATATTAGGAAAATTATAACTTTGTAATGTGAAGATTCTCCTTGGTGCCCCGACTTCCTAGTTAATTACATCTACCTGATTAGTTAATCACGTAATAATAATTACAGAGAATTGATTTGATAAACTAAATAAGTCTTCAGTTTAATGATGCCAAAGACACGACATGTCCAATCGATTGAATTGACCACAGGTGGACTCCAATCAAGTTGTAGAAAGATCTCAAGTGTATTTTCTGTTATTTAATCCATTTCAGAAAAACTAAATGTGGAAAAAGTCAAGGTCTGAATACTTTCTGAAGGCACTGTATTTCCCTGAGATTACACAGATACACAAAGAATTAGAAAACAAATGTAATTTATTAAACCCCCACATCTATTGGGTGAAATACCACAGTGTGCCTTCACAGCAGAAAGAGTTGTGACCTGTTGCCAAAAGGAAAGAGCAACCAGTGAAGAACAAAACTTTGTAAATACCCGAATGGTGCAGTGGTCTAAGAGACTGCATTTCAGTGCAAGAGGTGTCACTGCAGTACCTGGTTTGAATCCAGGCTGCATCACATCGGTCGTGATTGGACAGTTGTCTGGGGTAGGCTGTCAATGTAAATATGGATATTTTCTTAACTGACTTGCTTGCCTAGTTAAATAAATGTTTATTTTCCCTTTTGTATTTTAACTATGTGTACATTGTTACAACACTGTATATAGACATAATATAACATTTGAAATCTCTCTATTATTTTGGAACTTTTGAGTGTAATATTTACTGTTAACTTTTTATTGTTTATTTCATGTTTGTTTATCCATTTCACTTGCTTTGTCAACACACACGGTTATGAAGTCAGGGCTCTGAGCTGCCTAGCTGCCTAACGATACTGCAATTACAGTATACCCATCTCTAGATCCACACACACACACAAGGTAGAGTAGTCTTGCCTGCAGAGTGCTAACGTGATGAATGGGCGTTCCTCCGGTCCCATTGACAGTGTTAGTTTTAGAAGGAGTCTTCTTCCCCTCTTTCTCTCTCAGAGCCTTCTCTTTAGACGCCATCTTAGACTTCTCCTCCTCTATACGCCTAGGACTGTTTAACATGACCTGGGGGAGGGAGGGAAGGAGGGAGGAGGGAGGGAGGGAGGAGAGAGGGGGAGGGAGGGAGGGAGGGGGAGGAGGGAGGAGAGGGAGGGAGGAGAGAGGGGGAGGGAGGGAGGGAGGGGGAGGAGGGAGGAGAGGGAGGGAGGAGAGAGGGGGAGGGAGGGAGGGAGGGAGGAGAGAGGGGGAGGGAGGGAGGGAGATGGGGGAGGGAGGGGGAGGAGGAGGGAGGAGAGGGAGGGAGGGGGGAGGGAGGGAAGGGGAGGAGGGAGGGAGGGAGGGGGAGGAGGGAGGAGAGGGAGGGAGGGAGGGAGGGAGGGAGGGAGGGAGGGAGGGAGGGAGGGAGGGAGGGAGGGAGGGAGGGAGGGAGGGAGGGAGGGAGGGAGGGAGGGAGGGAGGGAGGAGGGAGGGAGGGAGGGAGTGAGGGAGGGAGGGAGGAGAGAGGGGGAGGGAGGGAGGGAGGGGGAGGAGGGAGGAGAGGGGGGGAGGAGAGAGGGGGAGGGAGGGAGGGAGGGAGGGAGGAGAGAGGGGGATGGAGGCAGGGAGGGAGGGGGAGGAGGAGGGAGGAGAGGGAGGGAGGGGGGAGGAGGGAGGGAGGGAGGGAGGGAGGAGAAAGGGGGAGGGAGGGAGGGAGGGGGAGGAGGGAGGAGAGGGAGGGAGGGAGGAGAGGGAGGGAGGGAGGGAGGGGGGAGGGAGGGAGGAGAGAGGGGGAGGGAGGGAGGGAGGAGGGGGGAGGAGAGAGGGGGAGGGAGGAGAGAGGGAGGGGGAGGGGTGGGGGGGAGAGAGGAGAGGGAGGGGGAGGGAGGAGAGAGAGAGAGAGGGGGAGAGAGCAAGAGAGAGAGAGAGAGAGAGAGGGGGAGAGAGCGAGAGAGAGAGAGAGAGAGAGAGAGAGAGAGACAGACAGACAGACAGACAGACAGACAGACAGACAGACAGACAGACAGACAGACAGAGAGAGAGAGAAACAGGGAGAGTTTTTGTTATTTCATTGAATTTAATTGTGAACATTGTCTGTGTAAACACTGTCTGTGTGTCTGACCTGCACCACTGCGTACTCCACCACACACCATGTAATCACTGTCTGTGTGTCTGACCTGCACCACTGCGTACTCCACCACACACCATGTAATTACTGTCTGTGTGTCTGACCTGCACCACTGCATACTCCACCACACACCATGTAATCACTGTCTGTGTGTCTGTGTGTCTGTGTGTCTGACCTGCACCACTGCGTACTCCACCACACACCATGTAATCACTGTCTGTGTGTCTGTGTGGCTGTGTGTCTGACCTGCACCACTGCGTACTCCACCAGTGAAGCAAAGCCGAACAGCAGACATGCGATGAGCCAGATGTCTATCGCCTTCACATAGGAGACTTTAGGAAGCGCTGACGCCAGAGACATGGACTCACTGGACAGGGACAGGACAGACAGGATACCTAGAGAGACAGACAGAGACATTAGAGACATTAGAGACAGACAGACAGACTAAATACAGACTAAAGACGGACAGACAAAGACAGAGACAGAAAGACAGAGAGACAGCGACATTAGAGACAGACAGATCTATTGATGTCATGGTATGATGATGTCAAGATATCATATTGTGATGATGTCATGATCGTCTCCCAGACTGACCTGCTGACAGCCCTCTGGATGAATGGACGGATGGACAGATGGACGGATGGACAGGGACGGATGGATAGATGGATAGACTAGGCCTACAAATAGACATAGGGGGGAGGGACAACCAGATGAGAAGATAACCGGGTCCAGAACAAACCTCTTCCACGGTAGGGTTAAAGGTTACAGATCATACCCAGAGGAACCCTGGCAGCGCTGGCGTCAGGGTTGATCCAGAAGGACAGCCAGGAGAGAACCACGATGAGAAGGGTGGGGGCGTAGACTCCCATCATATAGAAGCCCACCTGTCTCCTTAATGTAAAGATCACCTCCACACAGGTGTAGTAACCTACACACACACACACACACACACACACACACACACACACAACACACACACACACACACACACACACACAGGGTTATGGATCTTCATAAGAAGTCTACAGCTTTAAACAGGTTTTTTTACAATCACTTTGGAAATAATTTCAGAACCTTGATGTCATTTTTCAAAACTATGGAGTGATGTTTTACAGTAAGCCAGGTGAGGAACACTGCAGTGATGTTTTACAGTAAGCCAGGTGAGGGACACTGCAGTGATGTTTTACAGTAAGCCAGGTGAGGAACACTGCAGTGATGTTTTACAGTAAGCCAGGTGAGGAACACTGCAGTGATGTTTTACAGTAAGCCAGGTGAGGAACACTGCAGTGATGTTTTACAGTAAGCCAGGTGAGGAACACTGCAGTGATGTTTTACAGTAAGCCAGGTGAGGAACACTGCAGTGATGTTTTACAGTAAGCCAGGTGAGGAACTCTGCAGTGATGTTTTACAGTAAGCCAGGTGAGGAACTCTGCAGTGATGTTTTACAGTAAGCCAGGTGAGGAACACTGCAGTGATGTTTTACAGTAAGCCAGGTGAGGAACACTGCAGTGATGTTTTACAGTAAGCCAGGTGAGGAACACTGCAGTGATGTTTTACAGTAAGCCAGGTGAGGAACACTGCAGTGATGTTTTACAGTAAGCCAGGTGAGGAACACTGCAGTGATGTTTTACAGTAAGCCAGGTGAGGAACACTGCAGTGATGTTTTACAGTAAGCCAGGTGAGGAACACTGCAGTGATGTTTTACAGTAAGCCAGGTGAGGAACACTGCAGTGATGTTTTACAGTAAGCCAGGTGAGGAACACTGCAGTGATGTTTTACAGTAAGCCAGGTGAGGAACACTGCAGTGATGTTTTACAGTAAGCCAGGTGAGGAACACTGCAGCGATGTTTTACAGTAAGCCAGGTGAGGAACACTGCAGCGATGTTTTACAGTAAGCCAGGTGAGGAACACTGCAGTGATGTTTTACAGTAAGCCAGGTGAGGAACACTGCAGTGATGTTTTACAGTAAGCCAGGTGAGGAACACTGCAGTGATGTTTTACAGTAAGCCAGGTGAGGAACACTGCAGTGATGTTTTACAGTAAGCCAGGTGAGGAACACTGCAGTGATGTTTTACAGTAAGCCAGGTGAGGAACACTGCAGTGATGTTTTACAGTAAGCCAGGTGAGGAACACTGCAGTGATGTTTTACAGTAAGCCAGGTGAGGAACACTGCAGTGATGTTTTACAGTAAGCCAGGTGAGGAACACTGCAGCGATGTTTTACAGTAAGCCAGGTGAGGAACACTGCAGCGATGTTTTACAGTAAGCCAGGTGAGGAACACTGCAGCGATGTTTTACAGTAAGCCAGGTGAGGAACACTGCAGTGATGTTTTACAGTAAGCCAGGTGAGGAACACTGCAGTGATGTTTTACAGTAAGCCAGGTGAGGAACACTGCAGTGATGTTTTACAGTAAGCCAGGTGAGGAACACTGCAGTGATGTTTTACAGTAAGCCAGGTGAGGAACACTGCAGTGATGTTTTACAGTAAGCCAGGTGAGGAACACTGCAGTGATGTTTTACAGTAAGCCAGGTGAGGAACACTGCAGTGATGTTTTACAATAAGCCAGGTGAGGAACACTGCAGTGATGTTTTACAGTAAGCCAGGTGAGGAACACTGCAGTGATGTTTTACAATAAGCCAGGTGAGGAACACTGCAGTGATGTTTTACAGTAAGCCAGGTGAGGAACACTGCAGTGATGTTTTACAGTAAGCCAGGTGAGGAACACTGCAGTGATGTTTTACAGTAAGCCAGGTGAGGAACACTGCAGTGATGTTTTACAATAAGCCAGGTGAGGAACACTGCAGTGATGTTTTACAGTAAGCCAGGTGAGGAACACTGCAGTGATGTTTTACAGTAAGCCAGGTGAGGAACACTGCAGTGATGTTTTACAGTAAGCCAGGTGAGGAACACTGCAGTGATGTTTTACAGTAAGCCAGGTGAGGAACACTGCAGCGATGTTTTACAGTAAGCCAGGTGAGGAACACTGCAGCGATGTTTTACAGTAAGCCAGGTGAGGAACACTGCAGCGATGTTTTACAGTAAGCCAGGTGAGGAACACTGCAGCGATGTTTTACAGTAAGCCAGGTGAGGAACACTGCAGTGATGTTTTACAGTAAGCCAGGTGAGGAACACTGCAGTGATGTTTTACAGTAAGCCAGGTGAGGAACACTGCAGTGATGTTTTACAGTAAGCCAGGTGAGGAACACTGCAGTGATGTTTTACAGTAAGCCAGGTGAGGAACACTGCAGTGATGTTTTACAGTAAGCCAGGTGAGGAACACTGCAGTGATGTTTTACAATAAGCCAGGTGAGGAACACTGCAGTGATGTTTTACAGTAAGCCAGGTGAGGAACACTGCAGTGATGTTTTACAATAAGCCAGGTGAGGAACACTGCAGTGATGTTTTACAGTAAGCCAGGTGAGGAACACTGCAGTGATGTTTTACAGTAAGCCAGGTGAGGAACACTGCAGTGATGTTTTACAGTAAGCCAGGTGAGGAACACTGCAGTGATGTTTTACAATAAGCCAGGTGAGGAACACTGCAGTGATGTTTTACAATAAGCCAGGTGAGGAACACTGCAGTGATGTTTTACAGTAAGCCAGGTGAGGAACACTGCAGTGATGTTTTACAGTAAGCCAGGTGAGGAACACTGCAGTGATGTTTTACAGTAAGCCAGGTGAGGAACACTGCAGTGATGTTTTACAATAAGCCAGGTGAGGAACACTGCAGTGATGTTTTACAGTAAGCCAGGTGAGGAACACTGCAGTGATGTTTTACAGTAAGCCAGGTGAGGAACACTGTAGTGATGTTTTACAGTAAGCCAGGTGAGGAACACTGCAGTGATGTTTTACAGTAAGCCAGGTGAGGAACACTGTAGTGATGTTTTACAGTAAGCCAGGTGAGGAACACTGCAGTGATGTTTTACAGTAAGCCAGGTGAGGAACACTGTAGTGATGTTTTACAGTAAGCCAGGTGAGGAACACTGCAGTGATGTTTTACAGTAAGCCAGGTGAGGAACACTGCAGTGATGTTTTACAGTAAGCCAGGTGAGGAACACTGTAGTGATGTTTTACAGTAAGCCAGGTGAGGAACACTGCAGCGATGTTTTACAGTAAGCCAGGTGAGGAACACTGCAGTGATGTTTTACAGTAGGCCAGGTGAGGAACACTGTAGTGATGTTTTACAGTAAGCCAGGTGAGGAACACTGTAGTGATGTTTTACAGTAAGCCAGGTGAGGAACACTGCAGTGATGTTTTACAGTAAGCCAGGTGAGGAACACTGCAGTGATGTTTTACAGTAAGCCAGGTGAGGAACACTGCAGTGATGTTTTACAGTAAGCCAGGTGAGGAACACTGCAGTTGACTTTAACAGTTTTTTATTTTTTTGTAGCTAATTATTTTTGCTTTGATTCAAAGAAACCTATGTTGTGATTTTATTGTATTTCATCAATAAATGTCATATTTTGTTCAATTATTCCACTGTGTCTGTAGTATTCTCTCTACTAGTCCTTTTACAGTGATGTATTTACGTGTAGTACCATAATGAAACATCTATCACATATTTTGTACTACATTATTTAATGATTGAACGAACAATGACACAGTGAAACTATTGGTATCTTGTGTGTGGGTGATCTAAATTAATGTTCCTATGGTATTTCATGATAAATAAGTTATTTGAACCGATGATTCTGCAAGTCACCTGTGTGTGTGTGTGTGTGCGTGTGTGTGTGTGTGTGTGTGTGTGTGTGTGTGTGTGGTACCTGTTCCTTGATAGAATTTGGTGCAGTTTCCGTACTGTATCTCTTGCTGTTTAATGTCAAACTGAGGAAGAGCGATTTCATCCATCTGGACTGGGTCTGTCATCCACATGAAGACCAGATCACTGGTGGTGTAGCCAACTATAACAACATATAATGATATATATATACTATAACAACATACAATAATATATATATACTATAACAACATACAATAATATATATATACTATAACAACATATAATAATAATATAATAATATATATATACTATAACAACATATAATAATAATATAATAATATATATATATATATATACTATAACAACATACAATAATAATATAATAATATATATATACTATAACAACATATAATAATAATATAATAATATATATATACTATAACAACATATAATAATAATATAATAATATATATATATATATATACTATAACAACATACAATAATAATATAATAATATATATATACTATAACAACATATAATAATAATATAATAATATATATATATATATATACTATAACAACATACAATAATAATATAATAATATATATATACTATAACAACATACAATAATAATATAATAATATATATATACTATAACAACATACAATAATAATATAATGATATATATATACTATAACAACATATAATAATAATATAATAATATATATATATATATATACTATAACAACATACAATAATAATATAATAATATATATATACTATAACAACATACAATAATAATATAATAATATATATATACTATAACAACATACAATAATAATATAATAATATATATATATATATATACTATAACAACATACAATAATAATATAATGATATATATATACTATAACAACATATAATAATAATATAATAATATATATATATATATACTATAACAACATATAATGATAATATAATGATATATATATACTATAACAACATATAATAATAATATAATGATATATATATATATATATACTATAACAACATATAATAATAATATAATGATATATATATATATATATACTATAACAACATATAATAATAATATAATGATATATATATATATATATACTATAACAACATATAATAATAATATAATGATATATATATATATATATACTATAACAACATATAATGATAATATAATGATATATATATACTATAACAACATATAATAATAATATAATGATATATATATATATATATACTATAACAACATATAATAATAATATAATGATATATATATACTATAACAACATACAATAATAATATAATGATATATATATATATATATATATATATACTATAACAACATACAATAATAATATAATAATATATATATACTATAACAACATACAATAATAATATAATAATATATATATACTATAACAACATACAATAATATATATAATGATATATATATACTATAACAACATACAATAATAATATAATGATATATATATATATATATATATACTATAACAACATACAATAATAATATAATAATATATATATACTATAACAACATATAATAATAATATAATAATATATATATACTATAACAACATACAATAATAATATAATGATATATATATACTATAACAACATATAATAATATATATATACTATAACAACATACAATAATAATATAATGATATATATATACTATAACAACATATAATAATATATATATACTATAACAACATACAATAATAATATAATAATATATATATATATATATATATACTATAACAACATATAATAATAATATAATAATATAATGATATATATATACTATAACAACATATAATAATAATATAATGATATATATATATATATATATATACTATAACAACATACAATAATAATATATATATATATATATATATATATATATATACTATAACAACATATAATAATAATATAATAATATATATATACTATAACAACATATAATAATAATATAATAATATATATATACTATAACAACATATAATAATAATATAATAATATATATATATATATATACTATAACAACATATAATAATAATATAATGATATATATATATATATATATATACTATAACAACATACAATAATAATATAATGATATATATATATATATATATACTATAACAACATATAATGATAATATAATGATATATATATACTATAACAACATATAATAATAATATAATAATATATATATACTATAACAACATACAATAATAATATAATGATATATATATATATATATACTATAACAACATACAATAATAATATAATGATATATATATACTATAACAACATATAATAATAATATAATAATATATATATATATATACTATAACAACATACAATAATAATATAATGATATATATATACTATAACAACATACAATAATAATATAATAATATATATATACTATAACAACATACAATAATATATATATACTATAACAACATATAATGATATATATATACTATAACAACATACAATAATAATATAATAATATATATATACTATAACAACGTACAATAATAATATAATAATATATATATACTATAACAACATACAATAATATATATATACTATAACAACATACAATAATAATATAATGATATATATATACTATAACAACATACAATAATAATATAATGATATATATATACTATAACAACATACAATAATAATATAATAATATATATATACTATAACAACATACAATAATATATATATACTATAACAACATACAATAATAATATAATAATATATATATACTATAACAACATACAATAATAATATAATAATATATATACTATAACAACATACAATAATAATATAATAATATACAGTGCCTTGCGAAAGTATTCGGCCCCCTTGAACTTTGCGACCTTTTGCCACATTTCAGGCTTCAAACATAAAGATATAAAACTGTATTTTTTTGTGAAGAATCAACAACAAGTGGGACACAATCATGAAGTGGAACGACATTTATTGGATATTTCAAACTTTTTTAACAAATCAAACACTGAAAAATTGGGCGTGTATATACACTATAACAACATATATATATTATTATTATTGTATATATATATATTAGTCATTAGTGATGTTGGGCACTGATCTTAGGTGATTAGGCCCTGGCTCGCTGTCGGCGTTCCAATTAATCCCAAAGGTGTTCGATGGGGTTGAGGTCAGGGGTCTGTGCAGGCCAGTCAAGTTCTTCCACACTGATCTTGACAAACCATTTCTCATCTTATCAATCAACATAGACAGGGCTCTAACTCCTGTAGCTCCCCAATGAGATAGGGCGCAGGCCAGGCAGCAGGCTGTTAGCCAGCCTGCCAGCCTGCCAGCATAGTGGAGTCTGCCACTAGCACAGTCAATGTAGTCAGCTCAGCTACCCCCATTGAGACTGTGTCTGTGCCTCGATCCAGGGCAAAACTAAACATGACGGTGTTCGCTTAAGCAATCTCACTGGAATAAAGACCTCCTCTATTCCTGCCATTATTGAAAGAGATTGTGATAGCTCACATATCAAAGTAGGGCTACTTAATGTTAGATCCCTCACTTCCAAGGCAGTTGTAGTCAGCATTTCACTGTAAGGTGAAATTTGATTTGATTTGAATAACTGATCATAACCTTGATGTGATTGGCCTGACTGAAACATGGCTCCAGCCTGATGAATTTCCTGGTTACACTAGAGACCATATCCGTTGCGCATCATGAAAAGTTGGAGGTGTTGCTAACATTTACGACAACAAATGTAAATTTACAATAAAAAAATACTGAGTTTTCATCTTTTGAGGTTCTATTCATGAAATCTAAGCAGCCTACTAAATCACTTTTTATAGCTATTGTTTACAGGTGCCACATCTACTCCCACTCTGGCGCTCAACATTGCTGGTTTATTAACCAACAGTCCTGGCAACCCATCATTACGCACACCTGGCAACCCTCATTACACACACCTGGCAACCCTCATTACACACAGCTGCGCCCCATCATTTCACCTGGACTTCATCACTACTCTGATTACTTCCCCTTTGCTTCTACACCTGCATTGCTTACTTTTGGGGTTTTAGACTGGGTTTCTGTACAGCACTTTGAGATGTCAGCTGATGTAAGAAGGGCTTTATAAATACATTTTATTTGATTCATCTTTAGCATTACTCATCAGGCAGTATTGGCTTTGTTATCATGTCCAGACGCTGCTCTTGTTTTGTATTCTCTACGTGTTTGTTATTATTAAACTCACCAACGGGCGTTGGAGTGGGTTATGGCCATCTGGAAGAGAGGAGAGGAGGATCTGGTTTCCTATGAGAGGTTCATGGTTCTGTTCAGGGGGCTCTTCGATCATTCACCAGAGGGCAGAGAGAGGTGATCGCCTACTCCAACTACGGCAGGATGGCCAGACTGCTGCTGATTCCGCCCTCACCTTCATGACAGTGGCAGCATCCAGTGGATGGAATGAGCCGGCGCTCCGCACCTTATTCAGAAAAGGACTGCGCAAAGAGGGTCCAGACGGAGTTGGCATGCCGAGAGGACACCCTCTCCATGGATGCACTCATCTCAGGCAGACAACCTTCTTCAGGAGGCCAACTCCATCGCCTCTCTCTCTCCTTTGTTGACTGTTCTGAGTCAGAGCCTGAACCTAAGGAGGTAGGGGCCACAAAGTGGTCAGGAGGGACACCAGCTTCAACTGTGTCCGGTACGTTCCAATCCGGGGTCCATGAGAGCAGAGGGACGGCCCCATGATCAACCATCTCCTGGGTTAGGTGTAAGTATTCCGTCATCATCACTTTCCGCCAAACCCTTTTTAGTATAGCTTTCACTAGCAGGCTGTCCCTCGTGTTGTTTCTACAGCTCTAGTGGTCTCCGGTGCAGTGGGGAATTGTATTGATCAGGCCCTTGACTCCTCCCTGAACTTTACCTCATACCTGCTCTCCTCTCCGTTTCTGGTTCAAGCGCTGGATAATTGACCACTGGGATCGGGGACAATCACACACATCACAGCACAACTCACCCTAACCGTGGAGCACCAGAAAACCCTTCCTCATCATCAGTGCACCTGTACACAAGATCATCCTCTGCCTCCGTGGCTCCAACGCCATAACCCCACCATCTCATGGTCGAAGATGACAATCACGGACTGGGCACCTGAATGCCGGAGGACCTGCTTTCCCTTCCCCTGTAGTTCCACGTTGGTTGAGAGTCCTGTGAGAGTCCTGTGAGAGTCCTGTGGGAGTCCTGTGGGAGTCCTGTGAGAGTCCTGTGGGAGTCCTGTGGGAGTCCTGTGGGAGTCCCGTGAGAGTCCCGTGAGAGTCCCGTGAGAGTCCCGTGAGAGTCCCGTGAGAGTCCCTGTGGCCCTTCAGTCCAACATCCCGGCGGGAGGTTCTCTGTGTCACCTGTCTCCCTCCTCATCGCCCCTGGGACTGTCACCTGTCTCCCTCCTGTGCCATCTACCTGCTTGCAGGCTCTACGCCTCCGTGCAGCCACAACTACCCCTCTCTTTGTGGCTGAATCCAAGGCATTCCAACAGGGTGCCTCGTGGATGTACTTCTCCACTCCTCCATTTTAAGCAGACCAATTATAGTGCCTGTGTCCAAGAACACTAAGTTAACCTGCCTAAATGATTACTGACCATAGCACTCACATCTGTAGCTATGAAGTGCTTTGAAAGGCTAGTCATGGCTCACATCAACACCATTATCCCAGAAACCCTAGACCCACTCCAATTTGAATACTGCCCCAACAGATCCACAGATGATGTTCTCTATTCCACTCCACACTGCCTTTTTCCACCTGGATTAAAGGAACACCTATGTGAGAATGCTATTCATTGATTACAGCTCAGCGTTCAACCACATATTGCCCTTAAAGCTCATCAATAAGCTAAGGACCCCGGGACTAAACACCGTCCTCTGCAACTGGATCCTGGACTTCCTGACGGTGCGCCCCCGGGTGGTAAGGGTAGGTAACACATCCGCCACGCAGATCCTCAACACAGGGCCCCTCAGGGGTGCATGCTCATGTACTCCCTGTTCACTTATGACTGCACGGCCAGGCCCGACTCCAACACCATCATTAAGTTTACAGATGACACAGCAGTGGTAGGCCTGATCACAGACAACGATGAGACAGCCTATAGGGAGGAGGTCAGAGACCTGGTCATGTGCTGCCAGGACAACAATCTCTCCCTGAATGTGATCAAGACAAAGGAGACAATTGTGGACTACAGGATAAAGAGGACTGAGCACGCCCCCATTCTCATCGATGGGGCTGTAGTGGAGCAGGTTGAGAGCTTCAAGTTCCTTGGTGTCCACATCACCAACAAACTAACATGGTCCAAGCACACCGAGACAGTCGTGAAGAGGGCACGACAAAACCTAATCCCCCTCAGGAGACTGAAAAGATTTGGCATGGGTCCTCAGATCCTCAAAAGGTTCTACAGCTGCACCATCGAGAGCATCCTGACTAGTTGCATCACTGCCTGGTATGGCAACTGTTCGGCCTCCGACCGCAAGACACTATAGAGGGCCCAGTACATCACTGGGTCCAAGCTCCCTGCCATCCAGGACCTCTATACCAGGCGGTGTCAGAGGAAGGCCCGAAGAATTGTCAAAAACTACAGCCACCCAGGTCTGTTAGACTGTTCTCTCTGCTACTGCACAGCAAGCGGTACCGGAGTGCCAAGTCTAGGTCCAAGAGGTTTCTAAACAGCTTCTACCCCCAGGCCATAAGATTCCTGAAGACATAATCAAATGGCTACCCAGACTATTTACATTGCCCCCCCTTTTACACCGCTGCTACTCTCTGTTGTTATCTATGCATAGTCAACTTAATAAATCCACATGTACATATTACCTCAACTAACATTGACTCTGTACCGGTACCCCCCTGTATATAGTCTTGAAATTGTTATTATACTGCTGCTCTTTAATTACGTGTTACTTTTATTTCAGATTCTTATCCGTGGTTTTTAAACTGCATTGTTGGTTAGGGGCTCGTAAGTGAGCATTTCCCTGTAAGGTTTACACCTATTGTATTCGGCGCATGTGCACCCATTATTCCTCTCTCTCAAATCATGGGCCCCGTGTTCTGGGATGTAGAAGGGGACATTCGCCAGGCCCTGGAGAGGGAACCCGCACCTGCTACCTGTCCCCCTGAGAGCACCTACGTTCCCATGGGGATAAAGGATTGGCTACTGACCTGGGCACAGCTGTCGTCACTGGACAGACATCCAGGTATGATTCAATCCATCTCTGCAAAGTAATGGTAGCCCATCTTGGCACAGGATGTCACTCGCTAAGTCAACTCCTGTTCCGTATGTGCCCAAACCAAATCTCCTTTCCCTTCCCATACCTCAGTATCGCTGGTCTCATCTGTCCATTGATTTTTACACTGATCTCCCCTCTGATTTCACCACCATTTTGGTGGTTGTGGACAGATTCTCTAAATCCTGCCGTTTTATCCCTCTCTCTGGTCTCCCTACCGCTCTTCATGTTGCTGAGGCACTGTTCCAGCAGGTCTTCCTTCCAGAGGACCATCTCCCCCGTCATGGATATGGGAAGCCTTCATGGAGAAGCTGGCCAGCCTCACTTCCAGGTTCCGGCCTCAGTCTAACGGGCAGGTGGAAAGGATGAACCAGGAGCTGGGGAAGTTCCTGAGGAATCACTGACAGGACCTACAGGGGGAGTGGGCCCGATTCCTTCCCTGGCTGGGGTACGCCCAGAATTCTTTGCGTCACTCTTCCACCGGGCTGACTCTGTAATGTGTTATCAGCCAGCCCTGGCCCCATGGACACCGAGCCAGATCAAATCTCTTGCGGTGAATGAGTGGTTCAGGCACTCGTTCATTACTCTGGACCCTGATCTCTCCTTTGACGTACATTGCAAAAGTCAGACTTTTTGTCCAATAATGATGCAGAAAAATTTATCCGTGCTTTTGTTACTTCTAGGTTACTGCAATGCTCTACTCCCCGGCTACCTGGATAAAGCATTAAATAAACTTCAGTTAGTGCTAAATACGGCTGCTTAAATCTTGACTAGATCATATTACTCCAGTGCTAGCCTCTACACTGACTTCCTGTTAAGGATAGGGCTGATTTCAAGGTTTTACTGCTAACCTACAAAGCATTACATGGGCTTGCTCCTACCTATCTTTCTGATTTGGTCCTGCTGTACATACATACACGTACGCTACCAGCTGGAGGCAGGGCTTTCTCCTATAGAGCTCCATTTTTATGGAATGGTCTGCCGATCCATGTGAGATGCGCAGACTCGGTCTCAACCGTTAAGTCTTTACTGAAGACTCATCTCTTCAGTAGGTGATATGAGTGCAGTCTGGGCCAGGGGTGCGAAGGTGAACAGCAATGCACTGGAAGGACGAACTGCCCTTGCTGTCTCTGCCTGGTCGGCTCCCCTCTCTCCACTGGGATTCTCTGCCTCTGACCCTATTACGGGGGCTGAGTCACTGGCTTACTAGTGCTCTTCCATGCCATCCCTAGGAGGTGTGCGTCACATTGTGTCAGGCTTTGATGTGCTCGACTTGAGTGGGTTGAGTCACTGATGTGATCTTCCTGTCCCGTCTTCCCCCCCCCCCCCTCGGGCTCATGTGGTGGAGGAGATCTTCGTGGGATATTCTCAGCCTTAGTAGTATGTTGGTGATTTGTTGGTAAAGTGGGTGGGGGTATAAACTGCCTGGTTGGCCCTGTCCAGGGTTTATTGTCGGACGGGGCCACAGTGTCGTCGTCCCCATCTAAGCCTCCAGAATCTATGCTGCAATAGTCTATGTGCTTGGCGGCTAGGGTCTGTGGGACACTGTCTTATCTGGTGTCCTGTGTGAATTTAAGTTTGCTCCCTCTAATTCTCTCTATGCCCCTTCCCGACCCAGAGGACCTGAGTCATAGGACCATGCCCCAGGAACACCTGGCCTGATGAGTCCTGACTGTCTTCAGTCCTCCTGGTTGTGCTGCTGCTTCAGTTTCAACTGTTCTGACCTGTTTACCGGACGAGCTGGTCTTCCGCCCACTGAGGTAGTCAGGAACTAATACACACAGTCAGTCAGGCGGCTAGGCAAAGGTTAGCTTTTTCAAACAGAAATTTGCATCCTGTAGCTCTAACTCCAAAACGATTAGGGACACTGTAAAGTCCATGGAGATCAAGAGCACCTCCTCCCAGCTGCCCACTGCACTGAGGCTAGGCGACACAGTCACCACCGATAAATCCGATAAATCCATGATAATCGAACATTTCAATAAGCATTTCTCTATGGCTAGCCATGCTTTCCACCAGGCTACCCCAACCCCAGTCAACAGCTCCGCACCCACCGCAGCTACTTGCCCGAGCCTCCCCAGCTTCTCCTTCACCCAAATCCAGATAGCAGATGTTCTGAAAGAGCTGAAAAACCTGTACCTGTACAAATCAGCTGGGCTAGACAATCTGGACCCTCTCTTTCTAAAATTATCTGCCGCCATTGTTGCAACCCCTATTACCAGTCTGTCAACCTTTAGTTCGTATCGTCAGAAATCCCTAAAGATTGGAAAGCTGCCGCAGTCATCCCCCTCTTCAAAGGGGGTGATACTCTAGACCCAAACTGTTATAGACCTATATCCATCCTGCCCTGCCTTTCTAAAGTCTTCGAAAGCCAGGTTAATAAACAGATCACTGACCCTTTCGAATCCCACCGTATCTTCTCCGCTGTGCAATCCGGTTTCCGAGCTGGTCATGGGTGCACCTCAGCCACGCTCAAGGTACTAAACAATATCATAACCACCATCGATAAAAGACAGTACTGTGTAGCCGTCTTCATCGACCTGGCCAAGGCTTTCGACTCTGTCAATCACTGTATTCTTATCGGCAGACTCAATAGCCTTGGCTTCTCAAATGACTTCCTCGCCTGGTTCACCTACTACTTTGCAGACAGAGTTCAGTGTCAAATCAGAGGGCCTGTTGTCCAGACCTATCTATGGGGGTACCACAGGGTTCAATTATCGGGCCGACTCTTTTCTCTGTATATATCAACGATGTCGCTCTTGCTGCGGGTGATTCCCTGATCCACCTCTACGCAGATGACACCATTCTGTATACATCTGGCCTTTCTTTGGACACTGTGTTAACTAACCTTCAAACAAGCTTTAATGCCATACAACACTCCTTCCGTGGCCTCCAACTGCTCTTAAATGCTAGTAAAACCAAATGAATGCTTTTCAACCGTTCGCTGCCCTCACCCACCCACCCGCCCGACTAGCATCACTACTCTAGACGGTTCTGACCTAGAATACGTGGACAACTACAAATACCTAGGTGTCTGGCTAGACTGTAAACTCTCCTTCCAGACTCATATCAAACATCTCCAATCCAAAATCAAATCTAGAATCGGCTTTCTATTTCGCTACAAAGCCTCATTCACTCATGCCAAACTTACCCTAGTAAAACTGACTATCCTACCGATCCTCGACTTCGGTGGTGTCATCAATACTCTACTCAGCAAATTGGATGTTGTCTATCACAGTGCCATCCGTTTTGTTACCAAGGGCCTTATACCACCCACCACTGTGACCTGTATGCTCTTGTCGGCTGGCCCTCGCTACATATTCGTCACCAGACCCACTGGCTCCAGGTCATCTATAAGTCTATGCTAGGTAAAGCTCCGCCTTAGCTCACTGGTCACGATAACAACACCCACCCGTAGCACGTGCTCCAGCAGGTATATCTCACTGGTCCTCCCCAAAGCCATCACCTCCTTTGGCCGCATTTCCTTCCAGTTCTCTGCTGCCAATGACTGGAACTAATTGCAAAAATCGCTGAAGCTGGAGACATATTTCCCTCACTAACTTTAAACATCAGCTATATGAGCATCTAACTGATCGCTGCAGTTGTACATAGCCCATCTGTAAATAGCCCACCCAATCTACCTAACTCATCCCCATATTGTTTATATTTACTTTCTGCTCTTTTGCACACCAATATTTCTACTTGCTCATCATCATCTGCTCATCTATAACTCCAGTGTTAATCTTCTAAATTGTAATTCCTTCGCTACTACGGCCTATTTATTGCCTTACCTCATGTCATTTGCAGACACTGTATATATAGACTTTCTTTCTTCTATTGTGTTATTAACAGTACGCTTGTTGATTCCATTTATAACTCTGATGTTTCTGTCACAC
The DNA here is from genome assembly GCF_002021735.2 of Oncorhynchus kisutch. Classification (NCBI taxonomy): domain Eukaryota; kingdom Metazoa; phylum Chordata; class Actinopteri; order Salmoniformes; family Salmonidae; genus Oncorhynchus; species Oncorhynchus kisutch. The sequence goes on along the minus strand of NW_022262968.1, from coordinate 55,594 downwards.
TGCTTTGCTTTATCTTGGCCAGGTCACAGTTGTAAATGAGAGCTTGTTCTCAACTAGCCTATCTGGTTAAATAAAGGTGAAAAAAGAATACTGTCTCGACCTCTGAATGCTCGGCTATGAAAAGCCAACTGACATTTTCTCCTGATGTGCTGACCTGTTGCACCCTCTACAACCACTGTGATTATTCTTTAACCCTGCTGGTCACCTACGAATGTTTGAACATCTTAAACAATCTGGCCTTAATGACCATACACTCTGATAATATCCACCCAGTACAGAGAAGAGGACTGGCCACCCCTCAGAGCCTGGTTCCTCTCTACCCAGTACAGAGAAGAGGACTGGCCACCCCTCAGAGCCTGGTTCCTCTCTACCCAGTACAGCCAGAAGAGGACTGGCAATCCCTCAGAGCCTGGTTCCTCTCTACCCAGTACAGCCAGAAGAGGACTGGCCACCCCTCAGAGCCTGGTTCCTCTCTACCCAGTACAGCCAGAAGAGGACTGGCCACCCCTCAGAGCCTGGTTCCTCTCTACCCAGTACACAGAAGAGGACTGGCCACCCCTCAGAGCCTGGTTCCTCTCTACCCAGTACAGCCAGAAGAGGACTGGCCACCCCTCAGAGCCTGGTTCCTCTCTACCCAGTACAGCCAGAAGAGGACTGGCCACCCCTCAGAGCCTGGTTCCTCTCTACCCAGTACAGAGAAGAGGACTGGCCACCCCTCAGAGCCTGGTTCCTCTCTACCCAGTACAGCCAGAAGAGGACTGGCCACCCCTCAGAGCCTGGTTCCTCTCTACCCAGTACAGAGAAGAGGACTGGCCACCCCTCAGAGCCTGGTTCCTCTCTACCCAGTAAAGCCAGAAGAGGACTGGCAATCCCTCAGAGCCTGGTTCCTCTCTACCCAGTACAGCCAGTAGAGGACTGGCCACCCCTCAGAGCCTGGTTCCTCTCTACCCAGTACAGAGAAGAGGACTGGCCACCCCTCAGAGCCTGGTTCCTCTCTACCCAGTACAGAGAAGAGGACTGGCAATCCCTCAGAGCCTGGTTCCTCTCTACCCAGTACAGAGAAGAGGACTGGCCACCCCTCAGAGCCTGGTTCCTCTCTACCCAGTACAGAGAAGAGGACTGGCCACCCCTCAGAGCCTGGTTCCTCTCTACCCAGTACAGCCAGAAGAGGACTGGCCACCCCTCAGAGCCTGGTTCCTCTCTACCCAGTACAGAGAAGAGGACTGGCAATCCCTCAGAGCCTGGTTCCTCTCTACCCAGTACAGCCAGAAGAGGACTGGCCACCCCTCAGAGCCTGGTTCCTCTCTACCCAGTACAGCCAGAAGAGGACTGGCCACCCCTCAGAGCCTGGTTCCTCTCTACCCAGTACAGCCAGAAGAGGACTTGCAATCCCTCAGAGCCTGGTTCCTCTCTAAGTTTCTTCTTAGGTTCCTGCCTTTCTAGGGAGTTTTTCCTAGAACTCACTGTGCTTCAACATCTGCATTGATTGCTGTTTGGGTTTTTTATGCTGGGTTTCTGTATAGCACTTTGTGACATCTGCTGATGTAAAAAGGGCTTTATAAATACATTTGATTGATGACTGTATGGACCTCTGTAACGGCTTTCTTTAGGTGAAGTAGAGGCAGACCAAAATGCAGCGTGGTGGTTATTCATGTTCTTTAATTTATAAAGACACTACACATGAGATAACTAACAAAAACAACAAACGTGAGAAAACCTAAAACAGTCCTATCTGGTGCAAACACAAAGACAGGAACAATCACCCACAAAACCCAACACCAAACAGGCTACCTAAATATGGTTCCCAATCAGAGACAATGACTAACACCTGCCTCTGATTGAGAACCATATCAGGCCAAACATAGAACTAGACAAACTAGACATGTAACATAGAATGCCCAGTCAGATCACACCATGACCAACCAAAACATAGAAACATACAAAGCAAACTATGGTCAGGGTGTGACAACCTCACTTTGTGCACGGGGGAATAATCATGCTGTAGCATTAAGATTTCCCTTCACCGGAAATAAGGGGCCTGGCCCGAACCATGAAAAACAGCCCCAGACCATTATTCCTCATCCACCAAACTTTAAAGTTGGCAATATGCATTGGTGCAGATAGCATCCTCCTGGCATCCGCCAAACCGAGATTTGTCGGACTGCCAGATGGTAAAGCGGGATTCATCATTCCAGAGAACGTGTCATTCCGCTGCTCCAGAGTCTTTACACCCCTCCAGCCGATGCTTGGCATTGCACATGTTGATCTTAGGCTTGTGTGCTGCTGCTCAGCAATGGAAACCCACTTCATGAACAGACGAACAGTTATTGTGCTGACATTGCTTCTTGAGGCAGCTTGGAACTCGGTTGTGAGTGTTGCAACTGAGGACAGATGATATTTAAGCGCTATGTGCTTCAGCACTCAGCGGTCCCATTCTATGAGCTTGTGTGGCCTACCACTTTGCGGCGGAGCCGTTGTTGCTCCTAGATGTACTCTTGTCAGCAACGCAATGTGGCTGAAATAGACAAATCCACTAATTTGAAATGTGGGGTATACTTTTGAATATATAGTGTACTGCCAATTTTTCCACAACACCATTGTAAGCGGGTTATGGTAGAGAAATTAGCATTCGATTCTCTGGCAACTGTTCTGGTGGACATTTCTGCGGTGAAGAAGGTGCAACAGCGCCAAATGTGTCTTGTCACCTAAAACCCTCAAACCTTTACAGATGCACAATTGAGAGCCTCCTGTCATGCTGCATCACTGCCTGTTACGGCAACTGCACCACCCACAACCGCAAGGCTCTCCAGAGGGTGGTGCGGTCTGCACAACGCATCACTGGGGGCAAACTACCTGCCCTCCAGGACACCTACAGCACCCGATGTCACAGCAAGGCCAAAAAGATTATCAAGTACAACAACCACCCGAACCACTGCCTGTTCACCCCTGGCAAAGGGCAAAGGGCAGCTATATTGAAGAATCTCAAATATAAAACATATTTTTATTTCTTTAACGCTTTTTTGGTTACTACATGATTCCATATGGGCTATTTCATAGTGTTGATGTCTTCACTATTATTCAACAATTTAGAAAATAGTAAAAAATATAGAAAAACCCTGGAATGAGTAGATGTGTCCAAACTTTTGACTGGTACTGTAGATACACTGAGTGTACAAAACATAAGGAACAACAACCATAGACTTTCAACAACCATAGACTGACCAGAAGAATCCAGGTTAAAGCTATGATCCCTTATTGATGTCACCTGTTAAATCCACTTCAATCAGTGTAGATGAAGGAGAGGAGACGGGTTAAAGAAGGATTTATAAGCCTGGAGACAACTGAGACATGGATTGGATGGATAGCATTATTCAAACCTTGTCTCTCAGGACTGAGACTGGACCACCCAGGAACACTCAACACCTATTGGAAAGCCATTCTGGTGTGTCTTTGGCATAAGAATGTATATTAGTATTGTGGTGCAGCATTATATTATGGGTATGGGTATATTATGGGACTGGGTAGTTGGTCAACAGAAATATAAAAGGAGTTGAGGTAAGAAGTTAGAGGCAGTCTTCTGAAAACCGATTCCTGGGATAAAGATACATTTTTCAGTGGGACAATTACACAAATGTTTATGCCAAGTTAGGGATGTGGTGCTGACGAAAGACCAGGCCAATTCCAAATGCCTTGCAGACCATCCCCAATACAGATCTACTCGCCCATCGGCATGACAACGGTAGACCATACACATTACAGATCTACTCGCCCATCGGCATGACAACGGTAGACCATGCCCAATACAGATCTACTCGCCCATCGGCATTACAACGGTAGACCATACACAATACAGATCTACTCGCCCATCGGCATGACAACGGTAGACCATACCCAATACAGATCTACTCGCCCATCGGCATGACAACAGTAGACCATCCCCAATACAGACCTTCTCGCCCATCGGCATGACAACGGTAGACCATACACAATACAGATCTACTCGCCCATCGGCATGACAACGGTAGACCATGCCCAATACAGATCTACTCGCCCATCAGCATGACAACAGTAGAGATGAAAAGACATGACACAACCCAGCCACTCCCCCTTTCCCAACCTACTCCAGATCACAACATAATGCTCCAGAGGGCCATTAAACTGCAGAACATCCACTTCAAACATTCTATCCAGGACAGGATGGTAACAGCAGGGGCCAAATGGCTCACCCTGCTCTAAAAGGACACCAAAAACCCTGCTGTTTGGGAGAAATCATTACATAAGGCTGTGAGGCAAGAAGTGCACTGGTGCATGCTATGATCATTGTGTGCTGTAGACATTTGAAATGATATTGTGCATTCTCCCCGTTGTGAACAACTTCTCCGTATTTCAAGGAGAACGTGTCACGTTTTGTATCATTATGTAGGGAACATTATGCCCTGAACAATGACCCACCTCTCCCAGTTGTACAAACGATGTATCCATCAATAAGGGAACAATATTCAATTCCCAAAGGAAGAGACTCTCCTCCTGGGGCTGCGTGACCTCCTGCTAAGGAATGTTTCAGCCAATCAGGCAGGGAGACTCAGTGTAACAGTTTAGCTTCCGTCCCTCTCCTCGCCCCTACCTGGGCTCGAACCAGGGACCCTCTGCACACATCGACAACTGACACCCACGAAGCATCGTTACCCATCGCTCCACAAAAGCCACAGCCCTTGCAGAGCAAGGGGAACAACTACTTCAAGGTCGATTCAAGGTTGAATCTGACTTATCATTAAAAGAACTCTACAGAATCTTCAGATTATAATTGTGACACGAACAGTTTATCCCTACTTGCTAAAAAAAGTTTTGACATAAATGATAGCTGGTGCCCTGTTTACTGTAGAATATAGATACATCCATATTTTGTATCCCATAATGAATTACCCAATGAATGAGACATTATCATAGCATTAGGCCACACCCCTACAACAAAGACACACCAGAGAGAAGAGAGATGGCACTGTACTGGAAGGCTGTGGTTTGGGAGTTTAGCTATTTGGGATTATTTTGGCATTTATCTTTACTTTATTTTCCTGAAATGTATTCGCTATCATTTCTTATAACCAGCAAGAACTTTTGAACATCAAATCGTCAGTTAATTTCCCCAATTCCAGCTTCAACTTCAATTTATCTGCCCTGGGCTCTTTCTGTAATTACGACCCAATTTTCAGGCAATCCAAGAGGAAAGGCCGGCGTTACAGAGGCAGGAGAGGGAGAGTCCTGGTGAGATTAATGAGAAGGGAAAACCGGCCACCCCTTCCCTGCATTCCATTGGCCAAGAAGATGGATGACCTTGGATCAAGGATTTGCTTGTAACAGCAATATTCTCCGTTTTTCAGAAACATGTCTTTTGGACAAGATACTCCCCATGGCTATCCAATAGGGACAAGATACTCCCCATGGCTATCCAATAGGGATTAACCCTAACGTTTAACCGTAAATAAAAATCATACAATTATGGGAATTCACAATTCAGATGTGGTTCTGTGTATGACCACTAAGAATTACTGCAATTCAATCTATCACATTGCTGGTTACTGACATACCGGTCGTCACTAGGTACCACAGCCACAAAGTCTTAATGCCCACCTATTTCTACAGTTGATCTTCTTAAAATGTGATTTTAAACCTAACCCTAACCTTAACCTTAACCCTAAACCTAACCCTAACCTTAACCACATGGCTAACCTTAACCTTAACCCTAAACCTAACCCTAACCTTAACCACATGGCTAACCTTAACCTTAACCCTAAACCTAACCCTAACCATAACCACATGGCTAACCTTATGCCTAACCCTAACCTTAATCCTAACCTTAACCACATGGCTAACCTTATGCCTAACCTAAACCTTAAATGAACTCCCCCAATTTTTTTTTTGTTTGACAATATATTCTGACTTAGTGTTTGTGGTAACTAGTGGAAACCCTACCAGATGGTGCTCACTTTACTGCGGTCCACCACTCACTCAGCAACGTTGGTATTAATGCCGTTTTAGATTCTCTGCCCTCCATGTTGTTGTCAGTTGTCAGTTGCAGAAGCTCAAACAGGAACTACCCAGTGACTCGATCAATTGAGAAATTATCATCAGAATCAGAGATTATGCTACAGGACTGCTTTGCTAGCACTGATTATAATATGTTCTGAGACTCCACCTATAACACCAACGAGCTAACCCCCTCCGTCACCGGCTTCATAAGGAACTGCATCGGCAACGTTGTCACAACACTGAAGGTTCGCTGCTTCCACCATCAAATGCCCTGGTTTGACACTGAGGTTGGAGATAAACTAAAGGACAGGACTACCACACACAAGGCTATCACAGACAACCCCGAGGCTACGACCTCTGCAGAGTCATCCAACGAGCAAAAGGACAGTATAGAAGTAACATGGCCTCCTATTTCACAGGCTACGCTGCATGTCGCATGAGCTACAGTCCATTACAGATTACAAAGGAAGACCTAGACGTGATCTGCCCAACGATGCCTCTACCAGACCAACTCAATGCATTTTATGCACGTTTTGACAATGACAACACCATACATTGCGGGAAGGCCATGCTGACCCAGAGGACTGGGTGATCTCACTCTTCGAGGCCGAAGTAAGGTTTTTAATCAGGTCAGCACTCGCAAGGCCGAGGGGTGCGTTCTCAGAGCATGCACAGATTAGTTGGCAGGCATATTCATGGTAATGTTCTACCTCTCCTTATCCCAGTCTGTAATGTTCCCATCTCTCCTTATGCCAGTCTGTAATGGCAGACATATTCATGGTAATGTTCAACCTCTCCTTATCCCAGTCTGTAATGTTCAACCTCTCCTTATCCCAGTCTGTAATGGCAGGCATATTCATGGTAATGTTCAACCTCTCCTTATCCCAGTCTGGAATGTTCCCATCTCTCCTTATCCCAGTCTGTAATGGCAGGCATATTCATGGTAATGTTCAACTTCTCCTTATCCCAGTCTGTAATGGCAGGCATATTCATGGTAATGTTCAAACTCTCCTTATCCCAGTCTGTAATGGCAGACATATTCATGGTAATGTTCAACCTCTCCTTATCCCAGTCTGTAATGGCAGGCATATTCATGGTAATGTTCAACCTCTCCTTATCCCAGTCTGTAATGTTCCCATCTCTCCTTATCCCAGTCTGTAATGGCAGGCATATTCATGGTAATGTTCAACTTCTCCTTATCCCAGTCTGTAATGGCAGGCATATTCATGGTAATGTTCAACCTCTCCTTTTCCCAATCTGTAATGGCAGGCATATTCATGGTAATGTTCAACCTCTCCTTAGCCCAGTCTGTAATGTACAACCTCTCCTTATCCCAGTCTGTAATGTTCAACCTCTCATTATCCCAGTCTGTAATGTTCAACCTCTCCTTATCCCAGTCTGTAATGTTCAACCTCTCCTTATCCCAGTCTGTAATGTTCAACCTCTCCTTGTCCCAGTCTGTAATGACAGGCATATTCATGGTAATGTTCAACCTCTCCTTATCCCAGTCTGTAATGTACAACCTCTCCTTATCCCAGTCTGTAATGTTCAACCTCTCCTTATCCCAGTCTGTAATGTTCAACCTCTCCTTATCCCAGTCTGTAATGGCAAGCATATTCATGGTAATGTTCAACCTCTCCTTATCCCAGTCTGTAACGGCAGGCATATTCATGGTAATGTTCAACTTCTCCTTATCCCAGTCTGTAATGTTCAATCTCTCCTTATCCCAGTCTGTAATGTTCAACCTCTCCTTATCCCAGTCTGTAATGTTCATGCTTCACTGTGGGGATGGTGGGGTGATGAGAGGTGTTGGGTTTGCGCCAGACATAACGTTTTCCTTGATGGCCAAAAAGCTAAATTTTAGTCTCATCTAACCAGAGTTCCTTCTTCCATAAATTTGGGAGTCTCCCACATGCCTTTTGGCGAACACCAAACGAGGTTGCTTATTTTTTTCTTTAAGCAATGGCTTTTTTCTGTCCACTCTTTCATAAAGCCCAGTTCTGTGGAGTGTACAGCTTAAAGTGGTCCTATGGACAGATACTCCAATTTCCGCAGTGGAGCTTTGCAGCTCCTTCAGGGTTATCTTTGGTCTCTTTGTTGCCTCTCTGATTAATGCCCTCCTTGCCTGGTCCGTGGGTTTTAGTGGGCGGCCCTCTCTTGGCAGGTTTGTTGTGGTGCCATATTCTTTCAGTTTTTTAATAATGGATTTAATGGTGCTCCGTGGGATGTTCAAAGTTTCTGATATTTTTTATAACCCAACCCTGATCTGTACTTCTCCACTACTTTGTCCCTGACCTGTTTGGATAGCTCCTTGGTCTTCATGGTGCAGCTTGCTTGGTGGTGCCCCTTGCTTAGTCGTGTTGTAGACTCTGGGGTCTTTCAGAATACGTATATATACTGAGATCATGTGACAGATGGTGTGACACTTAAATAAAGTCCACCCTCTAACCCTTGTGTGCAATCTAACTAATTATGTGACTTCTGAAGGTAATTGCTTGCACCAGATCTTATTTATGGGGCTTCATAGCAAAGGGGGTGAATACACACATCACTTTTCCTTTTTTTCTTTTTTTTTTGAAAGAAGTTATTTTTTAAATTTCACTTCACCAATTTTGTGTATGTCCATTACATGAAATCCAAGTAAAAATCAATTTAAATTACAGGTTGTAATGCAACAAGATAGGAAAAATGCCAAGGGGGTGAATATTTTGCACTGTGTTGCAAACAGGATGTTTTGGAGGATTTTTATTATGTACAGGCTTCCTTCTTTTCACTCTGTCAATTAGGTTCGTATTGTGGAGTAACTGTTGTTTTCTCCTATCACAGCCTTTAAACTCTAACTTTTTTTAAAGTCACCATTGGCCTCATGTCATCCCTGAGCTGTTTTCTTCCTCTCCGGCAACTAAGTTAGGAAGGACACCTGTATCTTTGTAGTGACTTGGTATATTGATACACCATCCAAAGTGTAATTAATGACTACACCTCAAATGGATAATCAATGTCTGCTTTTTATTTTACCCATCTATCAAAGGAATTGGAAAAAAAAACTGGTCTTTGCGGTTGGATCTGTATTTGAAATGCAATGCTCCACTGAGGGACCTTACAGATAATTGCATGTGTGGGGTACAGAGATGAGGTAGTCATTCAAATATCATGTTAAACACTATATACACAGAGTGAGTCCATAGCACCTATTATGTGACTTGAAATGTTTTACTCCCAAAATGATTTATGCTTGCCATTACAAAGGGCTTGAATACTTAACTCAGAGAAAACGGTTATATTATCGCTATCCATTAATGATTCCAAATGATTCCCAACCAAAAATATATATCACTGGTGGTGCAGCCAACTACAATAACAACACTATATAAATATATATCACTGGTGGTGTAGCCAACTACAATAACAACACTATATAAATATATATCCCTGGTGGTGCAGCCAACTACAATAACAACACTATATAAATATATATCCCTGGTGGTGCAGCCAACTACAATAACAACACTATATACATATATATCACTGGTGGTGCAGCCAACTACAATAACAACACTATATAAATATATATCACTGGTGGTGCAGCCAACTACAATAACAACACTATATAAATGTATATCACTGGTGGTGCAGCCAACTACAATAACAACACTATATAAATATATATCACTGGTGGTGCAGTACACTACAATAACAACACTATATAAATGTATATCACTGGTGGTGCAGCCAACTACAATAACAACACTATATAAATATATATCCCTGGTGGTGCAGCCAACTACAATAACAACACTATATAAATGTATATCACTGGTGGTGCAGCCAACTACAATAACAGCACTATATAAATATATATCACTGGTGGTGTAGCCAACTACAATAACAGCACTATATAAATATATATCACTGGTGGTGTAGCCAACTACAATAACAGCACTATATACATATATATCACTGGTGGTGTAGCCAACTACAATAACAGCACTATATAAATATATATCCCTGGTGGTGTAGCCAACTACAATAACAACACTATATAAATATATATCACTGGTGGTGTAGCCAACTACAATAACAGCACTATATAAATATATATCACTGGTGGTGTAGCCAACTACAATAACAACACTATATAAATATATATCACTGGTGGTGTAGCCAACTACAATAACAACACTATATAAATGTATATCCCTGGTGGTGCAGTACACTACAATAACAACACTATATAAATATATATCCCTGGTGGTGCAGCCAACTACAATAACAACACTATATAAATGTATATCCCTGGTGGTGCAGCCAACTACAATAACAACACTATATAAATATATATCACTGGTGGTGCAGCCAACTACAATAACAACACTATATAAATGTATATCACTGGTGGTGCAGCCAACTACAATAACAACACCATATAAATGTATATCACTGGTGGTGCAGTCAACTACAATATAAATGTATATCCCTGGTGGTGCAGCCAGCTACTACAACAAGACTATATGAATGTATATCACTGGTGGTGCAGCCAACTACAATAAATACACTATATGAATGTATATCACTGGTGGTGCAGCCAACTAAAATAACAACACTATATAAATGTATATCACTGGTGGTGCAGCCAACTACAATAAATACACTATATAAATGTATATCACTGGTGGTGCAGCCAACTACAATAAATACACTATATAAATGTATATCACTGGTGGTGCAGCCAACTACAATAAATACACTATATAAATGTATATCACTGGTGGTTGTCGTGGAAATGTCCTCTATTTACCAAATCATGGGAGCAAACCACACACACAAGTCAGAGTTAGTCATAAAAGTCCATCTTTAATCATATAAGCTCTATAGCATTTTGACTTTCAACAGTTCAGTATCTCTAAATGAAAAGTTGAGAGTCCCCACACAATGGCAAAATGGGATCCTTTATAGCAAAGATCACACATAGTCAGACAGCATAGACATATTTCATCGTTCAGCTTTGTCTCCTTTCCCAAACCCCAAACCCCAGAACCATAAACAAATCCTCCAAATCAACAGGCATATATCAAATTGTCATTTAGATACAACCCACTCTAAATACAAACTCCTGGACAAACTCACGGAGAGGAGAATGAGGCTATAGGTTAAGATAGAAACAACATTAGAGGGAGCATAGAATGATTCCAGACACTGCCACCCTCCTTTCTCCACTAGAAAAAGGTAGGGAGTGAAAGACATGTTTACACATGATGCCACTTTGACCTCGCCCCTCCCAGCGGCCCATGCAACTTAGTTTTGACATAGAACAGATAACTGCAACCTCGCCACAGTATTATACAAAAATACCATTCTGATGAGAAGTAACTTACACCCATTTGATGAATATAAAAACACCTTACATATGTTACCAACAAATTCTGAATCTTCCCTAACATGGTGCAGCCAACTACAATAACAACACTATATAAATGTATATCACTGGTGGTGCAGCCAACTACAATAACAGCACTATATAAATGTATATCACTGGTGGTGCAGCCAACTACAATAACAGCACTATATAAATATATATCCCTGGTGGTGCAGCCAACTACAATAACAACACTATATAAATATATATCACTGGTGGTGTAGCCAACTACAATAACAACACTATATAAATATATATCACTGGTGGTGCAGTACACTACAATAACAACACTATATAAATATATATCCCTGGTGGTGCAGCCAACTACAATAACAACACTATATAAATATATATCCCTGGTGGTGCAGCCAACTACAATAACAGCACTATATAAATATATATCACTGGTGGTGTAGCCAACTACAATAACAACACTATATAAATATATATCACTGGTGGTGTAGCCAACTACAATAACAACACTATATAAATGTATATCCCTGGTGGTGCAGTACACTACAATAACAACACTATATAAATATATATCCCTGGTGGTGCAGCCAACTACAATAACAACACTATATAAATGTATATCCCTGGTGGTGCAGCCAACTACAATAACAACACTATATAAATATATATCACTGGTGGTGCAGCCAACTACAATAACAACACTATATAAATGTATATCACTGGTGGTGCAGCCAACTACAATAACAACACCATATAAATGTATATCACTGGTGGTGCAGTCAACTACAATATAAATGTATATCCCTGGTGGTGCAGCCAGCTACTACAACAAGACTATATGAATGTATATCACTGGTGGTGCAGCCAACTACAATAAATACACTATATGAATGTATATCACTGGTGGTGCAGCCAACTAAAATAACAACACTATATAAATGTATATCACTGGTGGTGCAGCCAACTACAATAAATACACTATATAAATGTATATCACTGGTGGTGCAGCCAACTACAATAAATACACTATATAAATGTATATCACTGGTGGTGCAGCCAACTACAATAAATACACTATATAAATGTATATCACTGGTGGTTGTCGTGGAAATGTCCTCTATTTACCAAATCATGGGAGCAAACCACACACACAAGTCAGAGTTAGTCATAAAAGTCCATCTTTAATCATATAAGCTCTATAGCATTTTGACTTTCAACAGTTCAGTATCTCTAAATGAAAAGTTGAGAGTCCCCACACAATGGCAAAATGGGATCCTTTATAGCAAAGATCACACATAGTCAGACAGCATAGACATATTTCATCGTTCAGCTTTGTCTCCTTTCCCAAACCCCAAACCCCAGAACCATAAACAAATCCTCCAAATCAACAGGCATATATCAAATTGTCATTTAGATACAACCCACTCTAAATACAAACTCCTGGACAAACTCACGGAGAGGAGAATGAGGCTATAGGTTAAGATAGAAACAACATTAGAGGGAGCATAGAATGATTCCAGACACTGCCACCCTCCTTTCTCCACTAGAAAAAGGTAGGGAGTGAAAGACATGTTTACACATGATGCCACTTTGACCTCGCCCCTCCCAGCGGCCCATGCAACTTAGTTTTGACATAGAACAGATAACTGCAACCTCGCCACAGTATTATACAAAAATACCATTCTGATGAGAAGTAACTTACACCCATTTGATGAATATAAAAACACCTTACATATGTTACCAACAAATTCTGAATCTTCCCTAACATGGTGCAGCCAACTACAATAACAACACTATATAAATGTATATCACTGGTGGTGCAGCCAACTACAATAACAACACTATATAAATGTATATCACTGGTGGTGCAGCCAACTACAATAACAACACTATATAAATATATATCACTGGTGGTGTAGCCAACTACAATAACAGCACTATATAAATATATATCACTGGTGGTGTAGCCAACTACAATAACAACACTATATAAATATATATCACTGGTGGTGCAGCCAACTACAATAACAACACTATATAAATATATATCCCTGGTGGTGCAGCCAACTACAATAACAACACTATATAAATATATATCCCTGGTGGTGCAGCCAACTACAATAACAACACTATATAAATGTATATCACTGGTGGTGCAGCCAACTACAATAACAACACTATATAAATATATATCCCTGGTGGTGCAGCCAACTACAATAACAGCACTATATAAATATATATCCCTGGTGGTGCAGCCAACTACAATAACAACACTATATAAATATATATCCCTGGTGGTGCAGCCAACTACAATAACAACACTATATAAATATATATCACTGGTGGTGCAGCCAACTACAATAACAACACTATATAAATATATATCACTGGTGGTGCAGCCAACTACAATAACAACACTATATAAATGTATATCACTGGTGGTGCAGCCAACTACAATAACAACACTATATAAATATATATCACTGGTGGTGCAGCCAACTACAATAACAACACTATATAAATGTATATCACTGGTGGTGCAGCCAACTACAATAACAACACTATATAAATGTATATCCCTGGTGGTGCAGCCAACTACAATAACAACACTATATAAATATATATCACTGGTGGTGCAGCCAACTACAATAACAACACTATATAAATGTATATCACTGGTGGTGCAGCCAACTACAATAACAACACTATATAAATATATATCACTGGTGGTGCAGCCAACTACAATAACAACACTATATAAATATATATCACTGGTGGTGCAGCCAACTACAATATAAATGTATATCACTCACTGGTGGTGCAGCCAACTACAATAACAACACTAAATAAATGTATATCACTGGTGGTGCAGCCAACTACAATAACAACACTATATACATATATATCACTGGTGGTGCAGCCAACTACAATAACAACACTATATAAATGTATATCCCTGGTGGTGCAGCCAACTACAATAACAACACTATATACATATATATCACTGGTGGTGCAGCCAACTACAATAACAACACTATATAAATATATATCACTGGTGGTGCAGCCAACTACAATAACAACACTATATAAATGTATATCACTGGTGGTGCAGTACACTACAATAACAACACAATAAAAATATATATCACTGGTGGTGTAGCCAACTACAATAACAACACTATATAAATGTATATCACTGGTGGTGCAGTCAACTACAATATAAAAGTATATCACTGGTGGTGCAGCCAACTACAATAACAACACTATATAAATATATATCCCTGGTGGTGCAGCCAACTACAATAACAGCACTATATAAATATATATCCCTGGTGGTGTAGCCAACTACAATAACAACACTATATAAATATATATCCCTGGTGGTGCAGTACACTACAATAACAACACTATATAAATATATATCCCTGGTGGTGCAGCCAACTACAATAACAACACTATATAAATATATATCCCTGGTGGTGCAGCCAACTACAATAAGAACACTATATAAATATATATCACTGGTGGTGCAGCCAACTACAATAACAACACTATATAAATGTATATCACTGGTGGTGCAGCCAACTACAATAACAACACTATATAAATATATATCACTGGTGGTGCAGCCAACTACAATAACAACACTATATAAATATATATCCCTGGTGGTGCAGCCAACTACAATAACAACACTATATAAATATATATCACTGGTGGTGCAGCCAACTACAATAACAACACTATATAAATATATATCACTGGTGGTGCAGCCAACTACAATAACAACACTATATAAATATATATCACTGGTGGTGCAGCCAACTACAATAACAACACTATATAAATATATATCCCTGGTGGTGCAGCCAACTACAATAACAACACTATATAAATATATATCCCTGGTGGTGTAGCCAACTACAATAACAACACTATATAAATATATATCACTGGTGGTGCAGCCAACTACAATAACAGCACTATATAAATATATATCACTGGTGGTGCAGCCAACTACAATAACAACACTATATAAATATATATCCCTGGTGGTGCAGCCAACTACAATAACAACACTATATACATATATATCACTGGTGGTGTAGCCATCTACAATAACAACACTATATAAATGTATATCACTGGTGGGATGGTTGCCCATGTTGACTCCAACACTTCCCACAGTTGTGTCAAGTTGGTAGAATGTCCTTTGGATGGTGGACTATGCTTGATACACAAAGGAAACAGTTGAGCGTGAAAAACCCAGCAGCTTTGCAGTTCTTGACACAAACCGATGCGTCTGGCATCTACTACCATACTCCATTCAAAGGCACTTAAATATTTGGTTTTGCCCATTCACCCTCTGAATGGCACACATACACAATCCATGTCTCAATTGTCCTAACGCTTAAAAATCCATCTTTAACCCGTCTCCTCCCCATCATCTACACTGATTCAAGTGGATTTAACAGGTGACATCAATAAGGGATCATAGCTTTCACCTGGATTCACCTGGTCAGTCTATGTCATGGAAACAGCAGGTGTTCTTAATGTTTTGTGCACTCACTGTATATGAATATTGCGTGTGTCTCTCTGTGCGTGCGTGTGTGAGCGTGTGTTAGAGAGAGGTTTTACGTACAGCTCTCCAGTTGCATCTTGCAGAGCTGTGTGTCCATGGGGAACAGAGTGAGGTCCAGAGGGCAGGACAGGGTCACTGACAACCTGAACACACAACAGAAAGTCACTGACAACTTGAACACACAACAGACAGTCACTGACAACCTGAACACACAACAGACAGTCACTGACAACCTGAACTCACAACAGACAATCACTGACAACCTGAACTCACAACAGACAGTCACTGACAACCTGAACACACATCAGACAATCACTGACAACCTGAACACACAATAGACAATCACTGACAACCTGAACACACACCAGGCAGTCACTGACAACCTGAACACACATCAGACAATCACTGACAACCTGAACACACAATAGACAATCACTGACAACCTGAATACACACCAGGCAGTCACTGACAACCTGAACACACAACAGGCAGTCACTGACAACCTGAACACACACCAGACAGTCACTGACAACCTGAACACACCAGACAGTCACTGACAACCTGAACACACAACAGACAACCTGAACACACACCAGACAGTCACTGAAAACCTGAACACACAACAGACAGTCACTGACAACCTGAACACAAAGCAGACAGTCACTGACAGCCTGAACACACAACAGACAACTTGAACACACACCAGACAGGCACTGACAACCTGAACACACAACAGACAGTCACTGACAACCTGAACAGACAACTGACAATCACTGGGCACACATAGGCACCTACCCTGGCAGACAGACAGGCTCAAAGGCAGACAGTCAGATAGGCAGTAGTGATGTGCAGTTCGCAAACAATTTGTTATTTTTAAATGACTCTTTTTACTGACTTGATAGTCATGATTCGTTTTTCCAAGTCCCTCAGTCATTTTAGTCCTTCATTGCTCCAACCACTAGCTGTCTATCATGTGGGTCCAATTCACTGATTATTGAACGTTATCAATGGACACAGCTTTGTAGAACCAAAACATACACATGCCTCTGCTTAACACGCAACACTGAAACTCCAAACCGAAACGTTTGTGGGACTACTGCAGTTCGAACGATATTGTGCTTATCTTCCTCGCGACAGTCAAGTATTCCGCCAAGAGTCGTTCATAAAGAAGTCTGGTTGGGGCGCATCTAGACCTCGTTTCAAAGATATAAAGAAATAATTGTATTTGTATGCCTAGCAATCAAAAATGTATTAAGTTGGAAGCACACTTTTGGAAGCACACAAGTCTCAGTCACAAATGACATAAGCCCCCATAAGACTAAGAGTTTTTAGTTCATTGTTTGCCGGTAGGGGGTTCTGCTCTGGGCATTACTGAATCAAATTATTAACAAAATCAGTCTAAAACGAGTTGATAAGATCTCAGTCAGTAAAAAGAGTCAAACTTCACAGACAGACAGACAGACAGACAGACCTCATGCTGATGAGAATGTCTCCATTCCTGAAGATAAATAACAGGATGTTGTCTTGCGTGACGTCATGGAAGTTGGCATGTTTCTCGTTGGCGAAGAACAGGTCTGGTTTCCATAGACACTGGAATATCTTGGGGTCCACCGTCAGCGCTTCTCCTTTGAAGTCTGCCGGGAGCTTCAGCCTCGGGTCGTTCCACCGCTGACGCAGGAAGATGTTCACACGGTAGTCCTAGCAACAATCAATCATTTGTTAGTACAAAGTCAATTAAACCCCTAGAGTCAACATTCGCTCCCCCATAGAAATCGAATTAGCATAATAATTAAAATCCCTCCCCAAATCTTTCTGTTTAAGCTAGATATCTGTCTCAATCCCCCATCTCCATGCCCTATGTCCACCTAATGGACGCTTTGACGGATGTCTAGTTTTCATATTCGACGCACATGTGCTTTGCTTTTCAACTAGCTAAAACTTAAAGCTAGTTGGAGTCTGTGTGTGTACTTCCATTTGTATCACTGCATGGTAAAGCAACGCATGAGTAGAATTAAATAATAATAATCATCAATCTACACACTATACCCCATAATGACAAAGATCAATCTACACACGATACCCCATAATGACAAAGATCAATCTACACACTATACCCAATAATGACAAAGATCAATCTACACACGATACCCCATAATGACAAAGATCAATCTACACACGATACCCCATAATGACAAAGATCAATCTACACACTATACCCCATAATGACAAAGATCAATCTACACACTATACCCCATAATGACAAAGATCAATCTACACACTATACCCCATAATGACAAAGATCAATCTACACACTATACCCCATAATGACAAAGATCAATCTACACACTATACCCCATAATGACAAAGATCAATCTACACACTATACCCCATAATGACAAAGATCAATCTTCACACTATACCCCATAATGACAAAGATCAATCTTCACACTATGCCCCATAATGACAAAGATCAATCTACACACGATACCCCATAATGACAAAGATCAATCTTCACACGATACCCCATAATGACAAAGATCAATCTACACACGATACCCCATAATGACAAAGATCAATCTACACACGATACCCCATAATGACAAAGCAAAAATGGAAAAAACACCTTATTTACATATAGGAAGTATTCAGACCATTTTGCTATGAGACTAGAAATTGAGCTCAGGTGCATCCTGTTTCCATTAATCATCCTTGAGATGTTTCTACAACTTGATTGGAGTCCATCTGTGGTCAATTAAATTGATTGGACATGATTTGGAAAGACACACACCTGTCTATACAAGGTCCCACAGTTGACAGTCCATGAACCAAGTCATGAGGTCAGAGGAGTATAGAGTGCAGCGATGTGTCCTATAACTTCTTCTAGCTAGGGGGCAGTATTTTCATTTTTGGAAAAATAACGTTCCCAGAGTAAACAGGCTATTTTGTCAGGACCAGATGCTAGAATATGCATATAATTGACAGTTTAGGATAGAAAACACTCTAAAGTTTCCAAAACTGTAAAAATATTGTCTGTGAGTATAACAGAACTGATATTGCAGACGAAAGCCTGAGAAAAATCCAATCCGGAAGTGACTCGTGTTTTGAAAGCTCTGTGTTCTGGTGTGTCCCTATTGAGCAGTGAATGGGCTATCAACCAGATTCCCTTTTCTATGTATTCCCCAAGGTGTCTAGAGCATTTTGACGTAGTTTAGCGATGTGTCCTATAAGGAGCATTGGTGGCAAATCTGATGGCCGAATGGTAAAGAACATCTAGCCGCTCGAGAGCACCCTTACCTGCCGATCTATAAACGATGTCTACGTAATCTAGCATGTGTAGGCTGGTCATCTGAATCAGGGTTAGTTTGGTAGCAGGGGTTAAAGAGGAGCGATTACGATGGAGGAAACCAAGTCTAGATTTAACTTTAGCCTGCAGCTTTGATATGTGCTGAGAGAAGGACAGTGTACCGTCTAGCCATACTCCCAAGTACTTGTATGAGGTGACTATCTCAAGCTCTAAACTCTCAGATGTAGGAATCACACCTGTGGGGAGAGGGGCATTATTCTTGCCAGACCACATGACCTTTGTTTTAGAGATGTTCAGAATAAGGTTAAGGGCAGAGAAAGCTTGTTTGACACTAAGAAAGCTTTGTGTAGAGCGATTAACACAACATCTGGGGAGGGACCAGCTGAGTATAAGACTGTATCATCTGCATATAAATGGATGAGAGAGCTTCCTACCTCCTGAGCTGTGTTGTTGATGTAAATTGAGAAGAGCATGGGGCCTAGGATCTAGCCCTGGGGAACTCCCTTGGTGACAGGCAGTGGCTGAGACAGCAGGTGTTCTGACTTTATACACTGCACTCTTTGAGAGAGGTAGTTACCAAACCAGGCCAAAGACCCCTCAGAGACACCAATACTCCTTAGCCGGCCCACAAGAATGTAATGGTCTACCGTATTAAAAGATTTGGCCAAGTCAATAAAAATAGCAGCACAACATTGTTTAGATTCAAGGGCAATGGTGACATCAGTGAGGACCTACTGTATATGGTTGCAGTGACACATCCATAACCTGAGTGCAAACCAGATGGCATACCCAAGAGAATACTATAGACATCAAGAAAGCCAGTCAGTTGATTATTGACATGTTTTTCCAACACTTTTGATAAACAGGGCAAAATAGAAATAGGCCTTAAACAGTTAGGATCAGCTTGATCTGACCCTTTAAATAAAGGACGAACCGTGACTGCCTTCCAAGCAATGGGAACCTCCCCAGAGAGGAGAGACAGGTTAAAAATGTTGGAGATATGCTTTGCCATGATAGGGGCAGCAACCTTAAAGAAGAAAGGGTCTAAACCATCTGACCCAGGTGTTTTTTGGGGGTCAAGGAGCTCCTCTAGCACCTCAGAATCAGTGACCACCTGCAGGGGAAACCTTTGTAGTGGGGCAGGGGGTCAAGAGGGAGGAGGATCGGGGATAGTCACATCAGAAGGGGTGGGAGATGAGGAAATGTTGGACGGGCAAGGAGGCATGGCTGAGTCAAATAGGAATCCTGACTTAATGAAGTGATGATTAAAGAGCTCAGCCATGTGCTCCTTGTCAGTAACAACCATATCATCAACATTAAGGGACATGGGCAGCTGTGAGGAGGAGGGTTTATTCTCCACATCTTTAACCATTTTCCAGAACTTCTTGGGGTTAGACCCACAGAGAGAGAACTGCTCCTTAAAGTAACTATCTTTGGCCTTCCAGATAGCCTGAGTGCACTTATTTCTCATTTGCCTGAACGAGAGCCAATCAGCCTGGGTATGCGTGTGCCGAGCAATTTGCCAAATGGGATTGTTGAGGTGGAGTAAGCCAGATCATGGTCGAACCAGGTGCCGAACCTGTTTTTAAATCTGAAAATATCAAAAAGAAAAGGTCCAAGCATCTTCGACAGAGGGGATCAAGCTGATTCTATCCAGATTTACAGAGTCCAGTTCATGAAGGAAGGCTCGTTAAAGTTTTATATCAAACGTCTAGGACAAATCAGGACAGGTTGTTTCACTGAGCAGCCTTTATGAACACAGGCTGTAAAACAGTGATCACTAAGGACATGATAGAAAACACCAGACTGATACCTATCAGGATTATTTGTGAGGATAACATTGAGGAGAGTAGCCTTTTCTGGGTGTTTGGAGTCATACCTTGTGGGATTGGTAATAATCTGAGTAAGATTTAGGGAGCCCTATTGCTTTAGGACTTGGCTCAGGTAGTTTAAGCATGTCCTAGCAGGACAAATTCAGACTTAGTGTAAGGGGCCAGGAGAGTTTAGGGCAGCATACAGAATAATGCTGATAGCATACAGTCTGATGGTGGTAGCATACAGTCTGATGGTGGTAGCATACAGGCTACTGTTTATAGGATACAGGCTAATGTTTATAGCATATATGCTAATGGTGGTAGCATACAGGCTACTGTTAATAGCATATAGGCTAATGTTTATAGCATATAGGCTAATGGTGGTAGCATACAGGCTACTGTTTATAGCATACAGGCTACTGTTTATAGCATATAGGCTAATGTTGATGACGTTGGAATGTTGGTAGCATTGTTAGCATGGTTTTAGCATTAGTAACTCTGCTCACCATGTTGGTTTCCTGGATGGAGCCAAAACTGTTGATAAACATATTAATCTTGTCTTCCACCGGAACACCTGGGACACACACACACACACACACACACACACACACACACACACACACAGACACACACACACACACACACACACAAACACATACAGGCTTATAACACTTTCAGTTTATTAACCAAACAGACTCATTCTGTCCTCCTCCTCCTCTCTTCCTCTCCCCCTCTCCTCTCTTCTCCTTTCTCCTTCTTCTCTCCTCCTCTTCTCTTCTGTCCTCTCCTCCACTCCTCTCTTCTCCTCCTCCTCTCTTCCTCTTCTCTCTTCTGTCCCCCTCTTCCTCTCCTCTCCTCTCTTCTCCTCCTCCTCTCTTCCTCTCCTCAACATAAACACCCCCATGCCAGTTTTATTCCAGTTTGTGTGTGTGTTTGTGTCGGTGTGTGTGTGTGTGTGTGTGTCGGTGTGTGTGTGTCTGTGTCGGTGTGTGTGTGTGTGTTTGGCATTTCTGTGGTCTTGACAGTCATGTGATCATTCCGCTCCACTCAACCTGATTCGCAGCATATGGCCGTGGCTCTCTCTCTCACACACACAGACACACACACACACAGACACACACACACACACACAGACACACACACAGACACACACACACACAGACACACACACACAGACACACACACAGACACACACACACACACACACAAACACATACAGGCTTATAACACTTTCAGTTTATTAACCAAACAGACTCATTCTGTCCTCCTCCTCCTCTCTTCCTCTCCCCCTCTCCTCTCTTCTCCTTTCTCCTTCTTCTCTCCTCCTCTTCTCTTCTGTCCTCTCCTCCACTCCTCTCTTCTCCTCCTCCTCTCTTCCTCTTCTCTCTTCTGTCCCCCTCTTCCTCTCCTCTCCTCTCTTCTCCTCCTCCTCTCTTCCTCTCCTCTCCTCCACTCTTCTGCTCCTCTCCTCTCTTTTCCCCCTCTTCTTTCTTCTTTCCCCTCATCTCCTCCTCTCCTCTCTTCTCATCCACTTCTCTCTTCTCCTCCTGTCTCTTCTCCTCCTCTTCTTTCTTCTGTCCCCTCTTCTCTCTTCTCCTCCTCTTCTCCTTTCCTCCTCTCCTCCTCTTATCTATTCTCATCCTCTTCTCCTTTCTCCTCCTCCTCTCCTCATCTTCTCCCGCTCCTCTTCTCTGTTATCCTCCTCTTCTAATCCTCTTCTCTATTATCCTCCTCCTCTCCACCTCTTCTCTCTTCTCCTCCTCTCCACCTCTTCTCTCTTCTCTTCCTCTTCTCTCTTCTTGCTCCCCCCCTCCTCCTCTTCTTCTGCTCCTCTTCTCCTCATCTCTCCTCTCCTCCTCTCTCATCTACTCCTCTTTCTCTCTTCCCTCTTCTCCTCTCTCTATCCTACTCTTCTCCAGCTCCTCTCCTCCTCTTCTCTCTTCTATTGAACTGTTACGGTATAACAGGTCAATAGAGTCATGGGTTGTTACGGTATAACAGGTCAATAGAGTCATGGGTTAGGGTTGTTACTGTATAACAGGTCAATAGAGTCATGGGTTAGAGTCGTTACTGTATAACAGGTCAATAGAGTCATGGGTTGTTACGGTATAACAGGTCAATAGAGTCATGGGTTAGAGTCGTTACTGTATAACAGGTCAATAGAGTCATGGGTTAGAGTCGTTACTGTATAACAGGTCAATAGAGTCATGGGTTGTTACGGTATAACAGGTCAATAGAGTCATGGGTTAGAGTTGTTACTGTATAACAGGTCAATAGAGTCATGGGTTGTTACTGTATAACAGGTCAATAGAGTCATGAGTTGTTACTGTATAACAGGTCAATAGAGTCATGGGTTGTTACTGTATAACAGGTCAATAGAGTCATGAGTTAGAGTCGTTACTGTATAACAGGTCAATAGGGTCATGAGTTGTTACTGTATGACAGGTCAATAGAGTCATGGGTTGTTACTGTATAACAGGTCAATAGAGTCATGGGTTAGAGTTGTTACTGTATAACAGGTCAATAGGGTCATGAGTTGTTACTGTATAACAGTTCAATAGAGTCATGGGTTAGAGTCGTTACTGTATAACAGGTCAATAGGGTCATGGGTTAGAGTCGTTACTGTATAACAGGTCAATAGAGTCATGGGTTGTTACTGTATAACAGGTCAATAGAGTCATGGGTTAGAGTCGTTACTGTATAACAGGTCAATAGAGTCATGGGTTGTTACTGTATAACAGTTCAATAGAGTCATGGGTTGTTACGGTATAACAGGTCAATAGAGTCATGGGTCGTTACTGTATAACAGTTCAATAGAGTCATGGGTTAGAGTCGTTACTGTATAACACGTCAATAGAGTCATGGGTTAGAGTCGTTACTGTATAACAGGTCAATAGAGTCATGGGTTGTTACTGTATAACAGTTCAATAGAGTCATGGGTTAGAGTTGTTACTGTATAACAGGTCAATAGAGTCATGGGTTGTTACTGTATAACAGGTCAATAGAGTCATGGGTTAGAGTTGTTACTGTATAACAGGTCAATAGAGTCATGGGTTAGAGTTGTTACTGTATAACAGTTCAATAGAGTCATGGGTTGTTACTGTATAACAGGTCAATAGAGTCATGGGTTAGAGTCGTTACTGTATAACAGGTCAATAGAGTCATGGGTTGTTACTGTATAACACGTCAATAGAGTCATGGGTTAGAGTCGTTACTATATAACAGGTCAATAGAGTCATGGGTTGTTACTGTATAACAGGTCAATAGGGTCATGAGTTGTTACTGTATAACAGGTCAATAGGGTCATGAGTTGTTACTGTATAACAGGTCAATAGAGTCATGGGTTGTTACTGTATAACAGGTCAATAGGGTCATGAGTTGTTACTGTATAACAGGTCAATAGAGTCATGGGTTGTTACTGTATAACAGGTCAATAGAGTCATGGGTTGTTACTGTATAACAGGTCAATAGAGTCATGAGTTAGAGTCGTTACTGTATAACAGGTCAATAGGGTCATGGGTTAGAGTCGTTACTGTATAACAGGTCAATAGAGTCATGGGTTGTTACTGTATAACAGGTCAATAGAGTCATGGGTTAGAGTCGTTATTGTATAACAGGTCAATAGAGTCATGGGTTGTTACTGTATAACAGTTCAATAGAATCATGGGTTGTTACGGTATAACAGGTCAATAGAGTCATGGGTCGTTACTGTATAACAGTTCAATAGAGTCATGGGTTAGAGTCGTTACTGTATAACACGTCAATAGAGTCATGGGTTAGAGTCGTTACTGTATAACAGGTCAATAGAGTCATGGGTTGTTACTGTATAACAGTTCAATAGAGTCATGGGTTAGAGTTGTTACTGTATAACAGGTCAATAGAGTCATGGGTTGTTACTGTATAACAGGTCAATAGAGTCATGGGTTAGAGTTGTTACTGTATAACAGGTCAATAGAGTCATGGGTTAGAGTTGTTACTGTATAACAGTTCAATAGAGTCATGGGTTGTTACTGTATAACAGGTCAATAGAGTCATGGGTTAGAGTCGTTACTGTATAACAGGTCAATAGAGTCATGGGTTGTTACTGTATAACACGTCAATAGAGTCATGGGTTAGAGTCGTTACTATATAACAGGTCAATAGAGTCATGGGTTGTTACTGTATAACAGGTCAATAGGGTCATGAGTTGTTACTGTATAACAGGTCAATAGGGTCATGAGTTGTTACTGTATAACAGGTCAATAGAGTCATGGGTTGTTACTGTATAACAGGTCAATAGGGTCATGAGTTGTTACTGTATAACAGGTCAATAGAGTCATGGGTTGTTACTGTATAACAGGTCAATAGAGTCATGGGTTGTTACTGTATAACAGGTCAATAGAGTCATGAGTTAGAGTCGTTACTGTATAACAGGTCAATAGGGTCATGAGTTGTTACTGTATAACAGGTCAATAGAGTCATGGGTTGTTACTGTATAACAGGTCAATAGAGTCATGGGTTAGAGTTGTTACTGTATAACAGGTCAATAGGGTCATGAGTTGTTACTGTATAACAGTTCAATAGAGTCATGGGTTAGAGTCGTTACTGTATAACAGGTCAATAGGGTCATGGGTTAGAGTCGTTACTGTATAACAGGTCAATAGAGTCATGGGTTGTTACTGTATAACAGGTCAATAGAGTCATGGGTTAGAGTCGTTACTGTATAACAGGTCAATAGAGTCATGGGTTGTTACTGTATAACAGTTCAATAGAGTCATGGGTTGTTACGGTATAACAGGTCAATAGAGTCATGGGTCGTTACTGTATAACAGTTCAATAGAGTCATGGGTTAGAGTCGTTACTGTATAACACGTCAATAGAGTCATGGGTTAGAGTCGTTACTGTATAACAGGTCAATAGAGTCATGGGTTGTTACTGTATAACAGTTCAATAGAGTCATGGGTTAGAGTTGTTACTGTATAACAGGTCAATAGAGTCATGGGTTGTTACTGTATAACAGGTCAATAGAGTCATGGGTTAGAGTTGTTACTGTATAACAGGTCAATAGAGTCATGGGTTAGAGTTGTTACTGTATAACAGTTCAATAGAGTCATGGGTTGTTACTGTATAACAGGTCAATAGAGTCATGGGTTAGAGTCGTTACTGTATAACAGGTCAATAGAGTCATGGGTTGTTACTGTATAACACGTCAATAGAGTCATGGGTTAGAGTCGTTACTGTATAACAGGTCAATAGAGTCATGGGTTGTTACTGTATAACAGGTCAATAGAGTCATGGGTTGTTACTGTATAACAGTTCAATAGAGTCATGGGTTAAAGTTGTTACTGTATAACAGGTCAATAGAGTCATGGGTTAGAGTCGTTACTGTATAACAGGTCAATAGAGTCATGGGTTAGAGTTGTTACTGTATAACAGTTCAATAGAGTCATGGGTTAGAGTCGTTAGTGTATAACAGGTCAATAGAGTCATGGGTTGTTACTGTATAACAGTTCAATAGAGTCATGGGTTAGAGTCGTTACTGTATAACAGGTCAATAGGGTCATGGGTTAGAGTCGTTACTGTATAACAGGTCAATAGAGTCATGGGTTGTTACTGTATAACAGGTCAATAGAGTCATGGGTTAGAGTCGTTACTGTATAACAGGTCAATAGAGTCATGGGTTGTTACTGTATAACAGTTCAATAGAGTCATGGGTTGTTACGGTATAACAGGTCAATAGAGTCATGGGTCGTTACTGTATAACAGTTCAATAGAGTCATGGGTTAGAGTCGTTACTGTATAACACGTCAATAGAGTCATGGGTTAGAGTCGTTACTGTATAACAGGTCAATAGAGTCATGGGTTGTTACTGTATAACAGTTCAATAGAGTCATGGGTTAGAGTTGTTACTGTATAACAGGTCAATAGAGTCATGGGTTGTTACTGTATAACAGGTCAATAGAGTCATGGGTTAGAGTTGTTACTGTATAACAGGTCAATAGAGTCATGGGTTAGAGTTGTTACTGTATAACAGTTCAATAGAGTCATGGGTTGTTACTGTATAACAGGTCAATAGAGTCATGGGTTAGAGTCGTTACTGTATAACAGGTCAATAGAGTCATGGGTTGTTACTGTATAACACGTCAATAGAGTCATGGGTTAGAGTCGTTACTGTATAACAGGTCAATAGAGTCATGGGTTGTTACTGTATAACAGGTCAATAGAGTCATGGGTTGTTACTGTATAACAGTTCAATAGAGTCATGGGTTAAAGTTGTTACTGTATAACAAGTCAATAGAGTCATGGGTTAGAGTCGTTACTGTATAACAGGTCAATAGAGTCATGGGTTAGAGTTGTTACTGTATAACAGTTCAATAGAGTCATGGGTTAGAGTCGTTAGTGTATAACAGGTCAATAGAGTCATGGGTTGTTACTGTATAACAGTTCAATAGAGTCATGGGTTAGAGTCGTTACTGTATAACAGGTCAATAGAGTCATGGGTTAGAGTCGTTACTGTATAACAGGTCAATAGAGTCATGGGTTAGAGTCGTTACTGTATAACAGGTCAATAGAGTCATGGGTTAGAGTCGTTACTGTATAACAGGTCAATAGAGTCATGGGTTGTTACTGTATAACAGGTCAATAGAGTCATGGGTTGTTACTGTATAACAGGTCAATAGAGTCATGGGTTGTTACTGTATAACAGGTCAATAGAGTCATGGGTTGTTACTGTATAACAGGTCAATAGAGTCATGGGTTAGAGTCGTTACTGTATAACAGGTCAATAGAGTCATGGGTTGTTACTGTATAACACGTCAATAGAGTCATGGGTTGTTACTGTATAACAGGTCAATAGAGTCATGGGTTGTTACTGTATAACAGTTTAATAGAGTCATGGGTTAGAGTCGTTACTGTATAACAGGTCAATAGAGTCATGGGTTGTTACTGTATAACACGTCAATAGAGTCATGGGTTGTTACTGTATAACAGGTCAATAGAGTCATGGGTTGTTACTGTATAACAGGTCAATAGAGTCATGGGTTGTTACTGTATAACAGTTCAATAGAGTCATGGGTTGTTACGGTATAACAGGTCAATAGAGTCATGGGTTAGAGTCGTTAGTGTATAACAGGTCAATAGAGTCATGGGTTGTTACTGTATAACAGTTCAATAGAGTCATGGGTTAGAGTCGTTACTGTATAACAGGTCAATAGGGTCATGGGTTAGAGTCGTTACTGTATAACAGGTCAATAGAGTCATGGGTTGTTACTGTATAACAGGTCAATAGAGTCATGGGTTAGAGTCGTTACTGTATAACAGGTCAATAGAGTCATGGGTTGTTACTGTATAACAGTTCAATAGAGTCATGGGTTGTTACGGTATAACAGGTCAATAGAGTCATGGGTCGTTACTGTATAACAGTTCAATAGAGTCATGGGTTAGAGTCGTTACTGTATAACACGTCAATAGAGTCATGGGTTAGAGTCGTTACTGTATAACAGGTCAATAGAGTCATGGGTTGTTACTGTATAACAGTTCAATAGAGTCATGGGTTAGAGTTGTTACTGTATAACAGGTCAATAGAGTCATGGGTTGTTACTGTATAACAGGTCAATAGAGTCATGGGTTAGAGTTGTTACTGTATAACAGGTCAATAGAGTCATGGGTTAGAGTTGTTACTGTATAACAGTTCAATAGAGTCATGGGTTGTTACTGTATAACAGGTCAATAGAGTCATGGGTTAGAGTCGTTACTGTATAACAGGTCAATAGAGTCATGGGTTGTTACTGTATAACACGTCAATAGAGTCATGGGTTAGAGTCGTTACTGTATAACAGGTCAATAGAGTCATGGGTTGTTACTGTATAACAGGTCAATAGAGTCATGGGTTGTTACTGTATAACAGTTCAATAGAGTCATGGGTTAAAGTTGTTACTGTATAACAGGTCAATAGAGTCATGGGTTAGAGTCGTTACTGTATAACAGGTCAATAGAGTCATGGGTTAGAGTTGTTACTGTATAACAGTTCAATAGAGTCATGGGTTAGAGTCGTTAGTGTATAACAGGTCAATAGAGTCATGGGTTGTTACTGTATAACAGTTCAATAGAGTCATGGGTTAGAGTCGTTACTGTATAACAGGTCAATAGAGTCATGGGTTAGAGTCGTTACTGTATAACAGGTCAATAGAGTCATGGGTTAGAGTCGTTACTGTATAACAGGTCAATAGAGTCATGGGTTAGAGTCGTTACTGTATAACAGGTCAATAGAGTCATGGGTTGTTACTGTATAACAGGTCAATAGAGTCATGGGTTGTTACTGTATAACAGGTCAATAGAGTCATGGGTTGTTACTGTATAACAGGTCAATAGAGTCATGGGTTGTTACTGTATAACAGGTCAATAGAGTCATGGGTTAGAGTCGTTACTGTATAACAGGTCAATAGAGTCATGGGTTGTTACTGTATAACAGGTCAATAGAGTCATGGGTTGTTACTGTATAACAGGTCAATAGAGTCATGGGTTGTTACTGTATAACAGTTTAATAGAGTCATGGGTTAGAGTCGTTACTGTATAACAGGTCAATAGAGTCATGGGTTGTTACTGTATAACACGTCAATAGAGTCATGGGTTGTTACTGTATAACAGGTCAATAGAGTCATGGGTTGTTACTGTATAACAGGTCAATAGAGTCATGGGTTGTTACTGTATAACAGTTCAATAGAGTCATGGGTTGTTACGGTATAACAGGTCAATAGAGTCATGGGTTGTTACTGTATAACAGTTCAATAGAGTCATGGGTTGTTACTGTATAACAGTTCAATAGAGTCATGGGTTGTTACGGTATAACAGGTCAATAGAGTCATGGGTTGTTACTGTATAACAGTTCAATAGAGTCATGGGTTGTTACTGTATAACAGTTCAATAGAGTCATGGGTTGTTACTGTATAACAGGTCAATAGAGTCATGGGTTGTTACTGTATAACACGTCAATAGAGTCATGGGTTGTTACTGTATAACAGGTCAATAGAGTCATGGGTTGTTACTGTATAACACGTCAATAGAGTCATGGGTTGTTACTGTATAACAGGTCAATAGAGTCATGGGTTGTTACTGTATAACAGTTCAATAGAGTCATGGGTTAGAGTTGTTACTGTATAACAGTTCAATAGAGTCATGGGTTGTTACTGTATAACAGGTCAATAGAGTCATGGGTTGTTACTGTATAACAGTTCAATAGAGTCATGGGTTAAAGTTGTTACTGTATAACAGGTCAATAGAGTCATGGGTTGTTACGGTATAACAGGTCAATAGAGTCATGAGTTGTTACGGTATAACAGGTCAATAGAGTCATGGGTTAGAGTTGTTACTGTATAACAGGTCAATAGAGTCATGGGTTGTTACTGTATAACAGTTCAATAGAGTCATGGGTTAGAGTTGTTACTGTATAACAGTTCAATAGAGTCATGGGTTGTTACGGTATAACAGGTCAATAGAGTCA